>NW_007726859.1:147189-178797 GCF_000696425.1 Galeopterus variegatus | reverse complement strand
GAAAAAAAAAAAAAAAAAATCTACAGAGAGTAGAGTTTATCTACTTGAGCAAAGGAGCACAGGCAAGAGACGCAGGTTTTAGAAATATGTTTGTTAAAACAAAAGGTGCTGGGCCGGCCCGGTGGCGCACTGCTATAGTGCGCCACTTGGGAAGCGCGGCGGCGCTCCCTCCAAGGGTTCGGATCCCACATACAGACCGGTTCCTGCTCACTGGCTGAGCGAGGTGTGGGAGCAACACCGAGGGTTGCAATCCCGTTGCCGGTCCCGGTCCGGTACGGGCGCGACACTGAGGGTTGCGATCCATTGCCGGTCACGAAAAAAGACAAAAAAATAAATAAATAAATAAATAAATAAATAAATAAATAAATAAATAAATAAATAAATAAATAAATAAATAAATAAATAAATAAATAAAAATAAAACAAAAGGTGCTTAAGGTTTATATAGGTACCTTTGATTGCTTAGAAAATTCATTTGCATTCTTCAATCAAGCAGGATAAATAAAACAATATTATACTTTGATTTTTTTTTCAATTCAAACACATGGGACTGATGACAAGCATAGGACAGAAGATAAAGGAAATTTCACTGAAAGGTAATGTTAGAAAACTTGGAAAACTGAAAGAATCAGAGAGGGGGTAAAATAAAACGTGACCCCAATCACCAAGCACAAGACAGTCTGAGTTTTCACAGGCCTGCAACAGTGCGACTTTATATTTAAATGTCAGGAGAATCAGATGAGGAAACCTAACCCTCCTCACTGCCACAGTCCTCTGGCGGGAGGGGCTGACTGTGCTCCGAGTCCCACAAGTCTGCACTTCACAGTCAGCAAGCAGAGCACCGCAACACGGGCTGTGCACGTAGTTTCCTCGTGCAAGCAGTGCATACGATACCATGAATCGTAACAGGAATAAAATCTATATAAGTCACCATGAGTAAGCTGCACAACTACGGTTTATGCAACTTTTCATCCACCCACTGTGCAACTGAGGGGGCACAGCAATGCTCTCTTGACAACTCCTCACTGCAGAGTGACACACTTAAAAGTTTTGTGCAAATCAGTGTCTTCCCCTCTGTAGATGTGGCCTCACTGTTTCTCAAATTAAAGACACCAGGCTGGAGTTAGGCTTTTAAACAAATATGGATAAGGGTAAGTTTTTAAATTACATTATAAATTATTTCAAATTAAAATGATAAATTTGGGGCCTGAAAAAGGAGTCAGAACTACAATGTGTCAGAACTGCAATGTGTCAGAACTACAATGACAGAGCTGACGATGAGGCAGTAGCGGATTCTGCAATACCACTGGCCACTGTGATCCCTCCCACTGGAGTAAAATTTCTACCCCCACTCTTTGCCAAGCCATGTAAAATGTCATCTTGCTATGTTTCAGCTTCCTCGATCACAGAGAGAGGTACAGTTTGAATCCCTCATCAAACTAAATGAATTAGTTACTTTACTATGAGCATACCCAGAGTGAAAATCCCTATCATACATGATGCTGAAAAAGCAACAGTTCCATAACATGGGGTCATTTCTGATAAACCACGAACAGAACCTATTTTAGAACTTAACAATGACTTACAAATGTTTCCTCACTTTACAAAAGAGGAAACTGAGTCTGAGAGAAGGGAAATGTTTAGGTGGTTTGTCTGACAGAGAAATGGCCAGAACCCACATTTCCTGCGCCCTAAGACAGGCTGCCCTAGAAGAAACTTAAGAGTTTGTAGTTCACACCCACTGACACCACCTGTTCTAAAGGAAAGTGTGTCTTTTAGTCAAAGAGCCTTACGATGAGCTCCCGCTGTGGACGCTGGAACGGATGGAAGAGCACTGCGCCCCCCACGCCTGCAGCTTTACTTCCTTCTCTCCCCGTCCTTGCCCTGCCCGCATGTTCTCTGCTTTGTCGCTCTATCTGCTCCTCTACGTACCTGATAATAGATCTTTCTTCTTGCACACCAATGTCCCCTTCTCCCCAAGCAAGGCTAATAAATACGCAAATATCATTTTAAATAGAGAGAGGGACGGCACAACACACCCAGCAGTTTGACAGGGTCACCAGCAAGGGAGTGGCATAACCAGAAATAGAAAGAGATACGCCCAACATCCCTCAGATTAAAGGAGATTAAAGAGGTTTATCTCAGCTTCAGCAAATGCTTCAGATGAAATCACGCATGTAATCAGACACCAAAGGAAAATCAGAGGGTTCCACATGCAAAAGTGAAAGCGTAAAAGACTGCACAGCACCCCAAAGTTGCAGGCCACCTCTAATTTCATCAACCTGCTCCACAGCACCACCTTGTGCGGTATCTCCAACATGCTCTATAGGGCCTACTGGAAAAAGAAGAGATACTTAAGGGACCAGGTATGAAGTGACAATACCCTCTGCTCAAAAGGGCTGCTTTCTGTTCTGCCACAGGTTGGGGGTGGAGAGGGACTTGGTCGGAGCCATAGAGGCTAACAACAGAGAAAGGTCTTGCTGGTGGAAAGAAGGGGAAGACACGGAAGAGCCACACAAAACACACGTGGAGGCATAGGGAGGGAGAAGCACCAGTCCCTCCTCTTTGCACAAACCCAAAGTTATCCAGCACCCAAATCAACTCCACTCTCATGGCCTCTCACTTAAACCAAACCCAGTCCTACCTTTTGGGGTCCTGGCCCCAGATGAGAAACACCACCAATAGTTTAGGGTAGTGGGAATTCTAGCTTCCACTGCTATGTGGGTGGGTTCTGCCAACAATACTGCAGCAGAGACATGCTTTTCTGGCATAGGGTGGTGGGAATATACATCCAGTTTCCTATAGAAGAACATCAACTGGTGACTGTACATCACAACGTAACTGTCATCACACTTATACCTTAAGTATGGTGTGTAATAAACAGGCTTCTGTCGCTGGAAAGTGCACTTAATTCATGGCACTGTGCTGTGGGAAAACACCTGGGGAGTTGATTAGGTCAACTTAAATTGCTTCTTACTAGTACAAGACCGCCACCTTGTGGTTAAGGACTGCACTGACAGACGGCGACGTGCACTGGGAAAAGGTGGGGCGGGGGGGAGGGCAGAATTCACCAACCGCTCCTCAAACATGGTTTCCACCACTGTCTTGGCAATGACCGTGGACGCCTCTGTTAAAACCCCAGGGAACAGAGAGACTGTGTGGGGTACCCCAGGATCAACTTGGCACTGCAGTTTATCATGCTGGAAACTTTGATATAAAGTCTAGTTCTCTAAACTGGCACATTAGGAGCTATTCAACACCAACATCCAGGTCTGGAAAACAGGAAAATGTAGCTTAAAATGTTGAGCAATGAATTAACACCATTTCCTGACCTGCCCACATGAAGTCCCTTCTCTCCTCTACACAGCAAACTGACTTCCACGTTCAGTTCTGCCACAGGACTTGTGCACAGCCTACAACCTAATCTTCAGATCTACTAAATGTGAATCTGCATTTTTTTTTTTTGTCTTTTTTCTGTGTCCGGCAACGGATCGCAACCCTCAGTGTTGCCCCCGTACCAGACCGGGGACCGGCAACGGGATCGCAAGCCTCAGTGTTGCTCCCGCGCCCCGCTCAGCCAGTGAGCGGGAACCGGTCTGTATGTGGGATCTGAACCCTCAGGCGGGAGCGCCGCCGCGCTTCCCAAGCGGCGCACTATCCAGTGCGCCACCGGGCCGGCCTTGAACCTGCATTTTCACCAGATCCCTGGCAACTCACAGTAAGTGCTGAGGCCTCAGCACCACTTCCGAGTCATCCAGCCAGCCTGTCCACACTGTACTTTGTATGTAACACAAGAAGTTGTTGGTGAAAAGCTAAAAATGCTTCAAGAAACTCGGCACAAACATATGGACTTCAACAACAAAAGAGGAAATGCTTGACCTTACCTTTTGTGAACTTCTTATAATGAACGCGATGTTTGGAGATTTTGGACTTTTCCTCAAGGTTAAAACATTTCTTTTCCTTGTTGTCTGAGGTGTCTTAAAAAAAGGTAGAAAGTGTCACATTAAGCTCTATGAAATCCACTCTCATCCCCTTACAGTGAATGGTCTTACATAAACAAAGACGTAAGGAGTCCGTCGTTTATTACTGAACTCTACTCAAGTGAACAGAAATATTTTTCTTAAAATGTGTGAAGCAGGCAAGGTTATCCTCCAGAAATGTATAAAGTCCCTGAGAAAGAGAAATGAAAACCGTGCTCACACAAAAACCTATACACAAATGTTCATATCAGCCTTACTGACAATAGTAAAATGCTAGAAATACCCAGAAGTCCTTCTGGGGGTGAACGAGTGAGTGGCCAGGCATGTACTCCAGTGCATCCTTACATTGGAACACGACTCCATAGTACAGAGGGATGAGCTACTGATACATGCAACAACCTGGAGGGACCTCAAGGCACTCTGCTTAGTGAAAAAGGTACATCTAGAAAGCGTACATCTATAAAGCGTACACACTATATGATTCCATTTCTGTGACATTCTCGAAATGACAGAGCTGTAGACATGGAGAACAGATTCATGGTTTCCAGGGGACAGGGACAGAAGTGGGGTGTTGGGGGCTGGAGAGTGGACGGTGGGTGTGAATACAAAGGAAAGCTCTTTCGCCGTCACGGAACGATTCTGCATCTTGATTGTAGTAGCGGCTGCATGCATCTAACATGATAAAATCGCTAGAGCCATACACACATGCACGAATGAATGAAGGCCAAAAAAATGGCAAAAACTAAATAAGGTCTGGGATCTAGTTAACAGTGACACCAGGTGTCAACTCCCTGGTTTTGATACACTGCAGCAGTGTCAGATGCCACCCCTGGGCAAGCTGGGAGAGGGTGCTCAGGACTCTCTGTACTATTGTTGCAACTTCCTATATATCTACAATTATTTCAAAATAAAAAGTTCTTTTAAAAAATGAATAAAGGTAAGACAGGTTAAACGATCATTAAAGAACAGATCAGAGATGACGGGGTGAAGGAGGAGAGCTGGCACTGAGCCATGCCCCAAACACCAGCCATCCTCAAGGGAGAAGGAACAACACAACACAGCCCTGAGAACTAAGTTCATGTGGTTGCTCCTTTGACAAATGAGGAAAGTGTGATCCAGAAAGCAGTCTCCTGCCTGAAGTATCAGAGCAAGCCTATCTGGGGCTAGAGTCAACGGACAGGATATTAAGTAGCTGCCCTCACCCCCTTACCTTTATTTATCTAGTTGTCAAGTTCAGATGGAAGAGTACCACAGAAACAGAACACTGTAGGTAGAAAGAGACTGGATTTTCCTCCAGTGTTAAGGAAATTTAAACATGAGGTGAGATAAAAGAGAAAAAGAAAACCTTCTCCTTAACACTGGAGCAAAATAAGCATGTGTCCACGAGCAGCAGATGAGTTAGCTGCAATCCCATACAGGAATCAGTTACCTGCTTCAAAAGCAAAGCGCGCATGACACAGCAGACTTGGGACACGGTGAAGACAGATGTCCAGGCCTTCAGACAACACCCAGCACAGGCTAATTACAGCAACAGGCTGAAACGTTGTCTTTCACAGCCATTTCCCAGGGACGCCTTGGAGTTTTTCCAAGGACATCCCACTGGATTTTTCTCTTCTTTGTGTCAAGCACTTCATGTGGCACATAACATTTTCAATGTTGGTGTTCCAAACCCAAGTCATCTAGCAAGTCGTCAGCTTAAAGTAGCTACTA
The DNA here is from genome assembly GCF_000696425.1 of Galeopterus variegatus. NCBI lineage: Eukaryota > Metazoa > Chordata > Mammalia > Dermoptera > Cynocephalidae > Galeopterus > Galeopterus variegatus. The sequence goes on along the minus strand of NW_007726859.1, from coordinate 173,108 downwards.
TCAACTGAAGGCACGTGAAGTACTAGGCACTGAACTACGGGCTTTCTATGCATTCCCACATTCCATCCTCACAACCGCCCTGTGAGGTACCTGCTGCGATTACTGGACTGCCTACAGAGGAGGACACTGAATAAGACACATCCAGGAGGTATGACTGTGATGGTACTGCAACCCAGGAGGTATGACTGAGTCACATCCTGAACCACTGCGCTGTGCCCCTAACAGAGCTGCTCTCTCACTTGACGGGACCTAAGAATCACCTGGGGAGCTCTGCTACCTTCTGAGTACACAGACTTCCCCAAGGATGCCTGAGCATGGATGGATCTTAGGGAAATCAATTTCTGTCTTCGCGTCCACACGCACTCTTTCCAAAATTGCTCTGAGGCTGAGTGGACGCATCAGTCTGGTTCTCCTTTCCCATCGGTCCTCCTCCCTCTTTACAAAAGAAGATGCTTTCCTCTTACCGGAGCTAAACCAGCCCCCCGCCCCCACCGCCACCACCAATCTATCTCATCAAGAGATGCATTGCCAAAGAGATTTTATTGTTTTACTTAATAAGTATTTATCAAAACTTATATTTGCTGGTTTTACTAACTGCAATCTACTAATTATAATGACAACTTAATCCAAAGGAAATTTTTTACACTTAAAGCCTTGGTGTACTATAAATAAACCAAAAATTTTTATGAATTTGCTCTGTGGAAAAGAAATATGATAAGGTAATTAATACTTTTAAAAAGTTTAAGTATAAACATATTAACATAAAATACTATGGAATATATGAAATAAAAATACTATTTCAGGGAAAAAGGAACTATCAAATGTAATATCTCTGACTATTAATGAAGCACCTGTTTCTGCATTTTTATTTTATTTTTTTTTCCTTTTTGTCTTTTTTACTGACCAGTAACGGGATCGCAACCCTCAGTGTTGCGCCCGCGCCACGTTCAGCCAGTGAGCGGGAACCGGTCACCACATGGGATCCGAACCCTCGGCGGGAACGCCGCTGCGCTCCCAAGCAGCGCACTCTCCAGTGCGCCACCAGGCCGGCCCTGTTTCTGCATTTTTATACAGATGACAATGGATGTCAACTTGCTATGTATTTACTGCGCACTGCAGACATTTAGAATATAATGATTTTATTTTTAAATGTCATTTACTGTTCATTGGATTCATTTAAGAGTGATATAATGCTTTCATTTTTAAAATCAATATTTCCCAATAGGCTGAAAATTCTTTGCAACAATTTACCTACGATTAAAAAAAAAAATCCTGTGTGTCAATCTAAAAATATGAGTCAGGGTATACTGCTTTTCAAAATTCTTTCAGGGGATATGTGAGCAAACAAATTTGAAGATGCCTGCCATAAACCACACCTTTGTGGTTAACAGGTTTTTAGCATGCCAGTTGACTTTCAAAAATAGTTAAAATCATGAGTCACAAAATATCTGATGGAAGTTAACAAGCATTTCCTAAGACTCTGAGATAATTTCACCAAAATGCTAAGATGAGTCTGATAGGAATAATGGAAATAGGGTCACTGTTAAAACTGAAAATTTAAAGAATATACTGGTTTTTGTATATTCAAAATACAAAGGAAAAAGGATTATTTCTAGAATTATTCTAGAATTATTTCTAGATTATTTCAAGATTCTATGAAGAGGACAGGACAGAATCTCTGCTTAGTTAAAAGGCGAAAGGTATAAATTTGATTAGTGATCTTAAGGAACTAAAAACATTACTGTAGCAGAAAAACATGTTACTAGGCGACTGTCATATATTTTTCAGCTTTAATACAAGTAAAGTGTGACTGTGACCGAAAACTCACTTGGATGAAGAAACCATATTTACCAAAGACAGCATGGGAGAAAAGTAATCTACTAGCTCTCCAGGTCCACTCCTTGGCACAGGCTTTCCCTTAAAGGAATATACTGAAGGCTTTTTTCAGTACTGGGGCCAGAGTTAAGAAAGCCTGGCTTGAGGTGGGCTGAGCTAGCGATGGAGCAAGCCTGCTAACTGCACAGTCACCAGGCTACCAGCCCCCTCCAATGGCCCTGAGGTGGACTTAACCTATAGATTAGTAATTCCACAGCTTTCAGATCTCAGGCAGAAAAGGAAACGTAAACCTGCACAGATTAACCTATGAATGAGGCTGGGTGAGGACAAGGCACCGCCTCCTGAAATCTGCTAAGGCACTCACAGCCTTCCTGACAAATAATCCAGGGCTCTGCTGGGTCTCTCAGGACAGGCTACTGCCTGCACTTCCAGGACTGCACTCAGCCTCAGCAATCAGTACTGGAAGAAGTAAACCAACCGGTCCCGGGCCACGGTGGCCAATACTACTACAGTGGCGTTTCCTACTTAGAAAACAGGACTCATCATACCCCCAAACTAGAAAAAAGTAATTTCCCGGCTATCACTGTCAAATTTCAAAAGGAAACTGCTCAAAAATCTGCTTTCTCTTCTCTCTATCCACAAAACTGAATCTCAATACCTCCTTTGTTAATGATACCCTGAAGCAGACCATTTTTTTGTATTCATTCCTAAGGCCTGAGAAGTTACAAAGTATTCCCTAACTCAGTGCATCAAGCACTGAGTTAGAAAGTTAGGACGCTGGAGTGCACAGTCAACTCAGTTTCTGTGGAATATGCATAAATGTACTTCACAGGGCCTAGTTTTCCAAAGCCTTGCAGTTCCAAATACTGACCTTGCAAAGGACAGGAAATTTTCCCCAGGCTATAGTCTCTGTTGTAAGATAAAGAACTGTAACACAACAAGGTTGCTGGCTCAAAGACAGACAGGTTACTGATTGATATGTAAAGATACTGGGAGATTGCTGTAAGAAGAGAATGTTTGCTGAAATCAAGCTTTTGTTAGTGGATCAACTTAACTTCTTGAAAATTGCATTATAGAATGTCACCTTGCTTTTCTTACTGAATGTTACCAGCTTCTATTGTTAAACTTGTTAAACTGTACTTAGGAAAAAACCCACCTATGTTCTCTTCCTGTAACTTCCTGGTCTGGAGAATAAATGCGGGAAGAGGAGAATAAATGCGGGAAGAGAACCCCAATTCGTGGTTAATTTCCCAAATGGAAGGAATGCCTTGCTCTTGAGGGTTCCAGGAGATTAACCCCTTTTCGGGGCTTCTCATTGCTCAGATGGGCTTTGAGTAATCTTTGGAGGCTCTGTCACCCAGGGGGAAAGGGGTGACAAATTCGTGGGAGGCAAAGCAACAAGTTTCCCTGCTGAAGACTGAGTGTGGGGGTGTCTCTAAGAAAGAAACTCCAGACTGAAAAGTTTCTGTCTCCATGACTGGTGGTAGCAAAGGCCACCTGAAGTCTGTCTGACACCTGAATCGTGTCACTGAACCTGTTTTGGAAAAGTGACTGCCATTTATACATCACCAGATATTAATAAAGGTAAACATTGATCCCTAGTATTCAAATTGCTGTACCTATTACTTTGCAGTTAACCTAAATTTTTAAGTAATTACAGCTTTAATACGACCAATTACACATGCCATATTTTAGCTGAAGTCTACCACAAATGGAACCACAGTTTTTAGATTTCCTTTAGTGTGACAAATGCCATAATACATAGGAGTATTTAAAACCTGTATAGTTATTTAGAAAGCAAAGCCCCAGGCAGCCACCTTCTGGGTTAGAAACCAGAACACCGCCTGTATCTAGAAGCATCTGCACCTATACGCCCCTTCTCATCAGCTTCTATCCCTTCCTCCTGGCACAGGGCTTCTCACCGTCCGCACCGCTGACACTCTGTACTGAATAGCTCTTTCTCTGGGGACGTGGGTGGAGGAGCACAGCTGTCCTGTGCACTGGGGGACATTTAGCCACATCCCTGGCCTCTGCCCACTGGAGGCCAGTAACATCCCCCACTTGTGGCAACTAAAAATGTCTCTAGGCATCGCCAAATGTTCCATGGGGGGCTAAACTGTCCCTGGTTGAGAACCACTGTCCTAGGGGCAACCACTGCCCTAATTTTTGTAATTTTCATTTTTGTTTGAACCACTTCTTTTTCTGGGAGGGGGGGAAGCAGCCACAGAATGCATAATCACCATGTTCACAAGTATCTGTGGCAACTGCCAGCCAGGTCAGGAAACAGAAGATCACCACCCCAGAAGTTCTCGCAGCCCTCCTCAACCCCACCCCGCCCGCACATACCAAAGCTTCCGCAGCAGAGCGGCCCCCTCCTCGTGTCTGAATAACCTCACCACCTGAGTGTGGCACCTCAACGTCAGAGCTCTGCAACTGTCTGTAGATTATGGCAGTGGGATCCCACTGGATGCATCTCTGTGTCCAACTTCTTCTGGTCAACATTCGGTTAATGAGTGTTCTACAGCAGGGGATAGCCACAGCCTGTGGGCCAAATCCAGCCCACCACCCATTTTTGTAAATAAAAGTTTTATGGGGAAACAGCCCCATCCACTTGCTTACATACAGTCGGTCTGTCGTCACTTTCACACTCCAACAGCCATGCTGAGTAGTTCTGACAGACACCCTGTGATCTGCAAAACAGTTCTATCTGTCCCTTTACAGAAAACGCTTGCCAGCTCCTGTTCTACACTCTTGCATGTTAACTATACTGCACTTCTCTGCTTTTACAAATGTGGCAGTTTACTTACCCACTCACTGAGTTATTGTCAGTTTAGGGCTATGGTGAATAAAGTCATCGGCATTCTTGTGCATGTCTCCCAGGACTCATGTGCACAGGTGTCTTTTGGACAGGAGTAGAAGAGCTGGTCAGGAGTTATATTTATCTTCAACTGTTGTAAATAATTCCATGCTATTTCCAAATAAAAAAGGTCACATTAACCTGCACTTCCACTCAGCTCTACAAAAATTCTCTCTATCCCATGTTTCCAGCAGAGATCGATGCTGTCAGCCTCCCTAACTGCAGTAGGTACACCGTAGTATCGCATCCCGGTTTTTGCGCCTTCCTGATGACTCGTGTGCCTGTGTACTCTGTTGTATGTTTATTGGCCACCTGGACATCCTCTTCTGTGAAATGCCTATTAAAGACCCGTGCTCATTTTTCCATCATATTTTCTGTCTTTTTTATGTGCTGGCAGGGGTTCTTTACATATTCCGGATATGAGACCTTTGTTGATTATATGCATTGGAAATACTTTCTCTCAGTGGCTTGCATTTAACAGCGGTTCTTCATAAATAGAAGTCCTTAACTTTAACGTAGTCCAAGTTACAATCTTCTCCTTTATGAAGTATTCTAATGCTTTCTATACTGTTTAAGAAATCTTTTCCTTCTCCAGAGACATGAAGATATTCTTCTGTACTATCTTCTTAAAGATTTATTCTTAGGCCTATCATATTCTTGTTAATAAATCCAACTGGAATTGATTTTGTATATGGCATGAGGTAGAAGTCAAGTTTAATTTTTTTCTATTTAATTTTTTTCTAAGGAGAGTTAACTGTCCTAGAACCATTTATTGAAAAAACCACCTATTACCCACACTGAGGTGCCAAATTGCCTATCTTTATTCCAGAACTACACTAATCTCAGTTACTATGGAGCCTTATATTAAATCTTGCTATCTGGTCTTCTTTAATTTCTCTCAGTAATGTTTTATACTTTTTCTGGGTAGAAGTTTTAAAGATATCTTGTTACATTTACTCAAAGAATCTCATTTTTTTATGCTATTATAAATAACATCTTTTTATTTAAAATTTTCTTTTATGTTTCTTTCCGGTACATAGAAAGAAAGTTAATGTTTATATACTGTCCTTATATCCAGCAACTCTGCTAAATTCAGTACAGTCAGCCCTGGGCATCCAAGGGTTACACAACCAATCACTGATTAAAAATACATATTTGGGGAAAAAAAATTCCACAAAGCTCCAAAAAGCAAAACTTGAATTTGCCACACAAGAATTATGTTGAATCCACACGAATGACGCGATGTGCAGGCACTGTGTTAGGTATTGTAAGTAATCTAGAGGTGATTTAAAGTATGCGAGAAGATGTGCATAGGTTATATGCAAATAGTATGCCATTTTATATAGGGACCTAAACATCCACAGATTTTGGTATCCACACAGGGTCCTGGAACAAATCTCCAACAGATACCAAGGTACAAATGCAATTCTAATAACATATCCGTGGATTCTAGTCTATATAGACAATCACATCAATAAATAATGACGACTTTTTCTCTAATTCTTCTACCTCTTCTTTCTTTTTCCTCATTTACGGCAGTAAAATCCTGAGGTAGTAAGAAAGGCCAGTTCCCAGTAAGCTAGAAATCTCAGAAGACTCAGGGGACCTCAAGGAGAGCGGAATCCACCCACTCTTACACTGCAGGCAAAGTGTGGTAGAGATATATCGTGGGAGCACTAAAAATAAACAAAAAACCTCAGGAGTGATAGAAAGTGTTGAACATATGACCCTGGATTCCTTATGAACCTCCACAGCCAAGTGAGCCTCCTGGCCCCCACTGCTGCTCACAGCTCGAGGCTGGGAGGCTGGGAGGCTGGGAGGCTGCAGGGCCACAGCATAGCAGGCGCACAGCGCCCAGTCACGCCTTTTACCCCTCCTCATCCTGTGCCTACCCTCCACCATCGTGACACCTACACGCTATTCCTGCTCTTTAATGACTACTCTCAATGTACAAAGTTTAAATCTAGGATCTTTACTCATCTCCCAGACAATACAAGGACCTCAGAACATTTCACCTTTACTGACCCCAACCTGACATACATTTTTGTGTGCTGTAGTCCGATTTCCTAATCAGCACAAAATGTACAGTTTTATAATGTGAACGTACTGCTGGATTTACCACAATCTACCATTTCCTGTGCTTTTCAGCTCTTCTAACATCTGGGTTCTTTATTCTTAACTCAAGTATATCCTTTAAAACTTCCTTTATTGAAGGTCTATCAGTAGTAAATTCTTTTTGTCTGAAAACTTATTTCAACCGCTGTCTTAAAAGATATTTTTGCTGGATATAGAATTCTAGGTTGCCAGTTATATTCCCCTCAATACCCGACTATTACCCCAATGACTTTTTGCCCTTATTGTTAAGAACTCTGCCTTCATTTATAACTGTTGCTCCTTCAAAAATAATTAGTATATTTTCTCTGGCTGCATTAAGAATCTTCTCTTTTTGGGGAGTATGTATGTTTCTGTTGTGATGCTATGTTGTTACCTCTGTTATGATGTTGGCAAATAAACTTCTTTTAAAATGTAATTTACTTGGATTAGTTAGATTTCTTGAGTCTACTGACTTGTTTTGCTACCAGTTCTATAAGGTCCTCAGCCCTTATCTCTCTAAATATTACCTCTGTTCCACTCTCTCTCTGCTCTGTCCTACTGCACTTCTACTAGATATTAGCTCTTCTTGCTTTGTCCATGTCTCTAAACTTCTATTTCATATTTTCCATTTTTTCCTCTTTACAGCTGCATTTTGGATATTTTCTAGTCTATTTTCTAGACTTTCTTCAGCTATATCTACTTTATTATTAAACCCAACAGCACACTCAGTATCCAAGTCTATGTGTGCTGGAAGCCAGCTAGTCATTAGTAATGCAAACTTACAAATACCTGATGGGAGAGAAAAAGCTTAGGAAACAAAGAAATTTGTATAAGTTTTCAAATACATCCATCCCTCATTATCTAAACCTTTGCTACTCTCTCAACTACTGAGGAACTAAAAAGATTTGCAGATCAAGTTACTTGAGTACATACTTGTTGTTTCTTTCTCACGCACTAGACTTCAAGTTTCTTAAGAGAAGGAAATGAATCTTTTCATGTTTCTTTATCCTCAGACTTAGTTAGAACCCAGCATGTAATAATCATATTATGTTACATATTATATTCTCAATATTATATTCTGTTACACAAATGAATGACTTCATGAAGACTTAGGTAAAGGCCAGTATATCATTTCCAGCAAACTATTATCGGTTCACTGTCATTCTCAAATGCAACATAGAAAGAGAAAAAATAGAAAGCAGAGAATAAAGGAGGAAATGGCAAATTCTTTTTAGAAAGACTATGTAGGAATTTATCAGTTCTCCTGCCAGAGTAATAATTAGGGAAACTGAAATCTGCAGCAGAGCAAAGCTAAATATGATAAATTTAGTCAAACCAGGAGTTCCGGGAGAATGATAAAGAAGTATTCCTCTCAATCACAGTGCTAAAACAAAGCAAGCAGGCAAACAACAAACAAAAATCAAGACTGAGGGACCGGCCCATGGCTCACTCGGGAGAGTGTGGTGCTGATAACACCAAGGCCACGGGTTCGGATCCCATATAGGGATGGCTGGTTGCTCACTGGGTGAGCGTGGTGCTGACAACACCAAGTCAAGGGTTAAGATCCCCTTACCGGTCATCTTTTTAAAAAAAAAAAAAAATCAAGACTGAAGATTAACAAAAAAATTTTCAGTATATAGACGTTTCATTCACTCCACAAAAATATGTTGATCATATATGAGCCAGGTACCGATCTAGTGCTTGAGATACAAGAGTGAGTAAAATAAGAAAATAACATTTCATGCAATTTCCATTCTAGTGAGAGACAACAGCAAATAATACATAAGAAGAAATAATACACTGTTAAAAAGTAAAAAGTATCATGAAAAACAAGGGTACAGTTGGGAGACAGCTTTTTAAAAAATTAATTTTATTTTCTACAAAACAACGCTAAACACTTAATATAAAATACAGAATTCCATAAGAATGGCAAGATAATTCAGTGGGGAAAATAATGTTTTAACAAATGGTGCTGAGACAACTGGATACCCACATGCAAAAGAACAAAGGTGGACCTAACTCACACCACAGGCAAAGATAGATCAAAGAACTCAAAGTAGATCAAAGAACTAAACGTAAGAGCTAAAACGATAATACTCTTAGAAGACAAAATAAGCATAAATTTTCATGACCTTGGAATAGGCACTGGTTTCTTAGATGATACCAAAAGTACAAGCAATAAAAGAAAAATCAGATAAATTAGACGTCAATAAAATTAAAATCTTTTGTACCTCAAAAGACACCATCAAGAAAGTAAAAAGACAAACCTACAGAATGGGAGAAAATATTTGCAAATCATATATCTGATAAGGGATTTGTATCCAGAATATATTAAAAACTTTAATGGGCTGGCGAGTTAGCTCAGTTGATTAGACAGTGGTATGACAACAGCAAAGTAAAGGGTTCAAATCCCTGTACTGGTCAGCTGCCAAACAAAACAAAACAAAACTCATCTAAAAACTTTTAGAACTCAACAATTAAAAAGACAAATAACCCAATTTAAAAATAGACAAAAGTTCTGAACAGACATTTCTCCAAAGATACACAAGGGTACTTCAAAAAGTTCACGGAAAAATAGAATTAAAAGACAGTATGAACCCTGCTATGGACTTTCTGAAGAACTCTCACACAAATGGCCAAGAATCACATGCAAAGATGCTCCACATCATTAGCTGTCAGGAAAATACAAATGAAAATCACAATGAGATACCATGTCACACCCACTGGGATCACTATAATCAAATAGATGGATCATAAGTGTTGGCAAGGATGTGGAGAAATCAGAACTGTTCTACACTGACAGTTTTATTTTCTTACTTTATTCACTGACATATCTCCATGTGCACTGCTGTGGGAATGTAAGACGGTGCAGGTGCTCTGGGAGACAGTCTGGCAGATCCGTGAAATGCTGAACTAGCCTCGTAACAACAAGGTCAGGAGTTCGGTTCCCTGTACTGGCCAGTCACCAAAAAAAAAAAAGGCTAAACCAAACACAGAGTTACCACATCACACAGCAATTCCACTCAAAAGAAGTGAAAATATGCACCCAAAAGAAATGAAAATATGTGCTCACGCAAAAACTTGTTCGTGAATGTTCACAGCAGCACTATTCATAATAACCAAAAAGTGGAAACAACCAAATTTCCATCAACTAATCAATGGATAAACTGTGGTATACCCATACAGTGGAATATTAACTGGCAATAAAAAGGAATGAAATCCTGATGCATGCTACAACATGGATGTACCTTGGAAATATTACGCTAAGTGAAAGAAACCAGTTACAAAAGACTACATATTGTATGATTCCATCTATACAAAATGTCCAGAATATACAAATCTTTAGAAAGGGAAAGTAAACTAGTGGTTGCCTAGGGCTTGGGTGGTTGGGGGGATATGGGATAACTGCTAATGGGTATGTGGCTTATTTTTTAAATTTCTTTTAATTGACACATAATTATATATATTTATGGGGTACAACGTCATACTTGGATACATGTATATAACGTGTAATGATCAAATCAGGTAATTAGCACATCCATCATCTCAAATATTTATCATCCCTTTGTGTTGGGAACATTTAAAATCCTCTTTTCTAGCTATCTGAAAATATATAATAAATAACTATTAACTACAGTCACCTAGCAGTGCTACAGAACAGGAGAACTTGATTCCTCCTATCTAGCTGTAATTGTGTATCCATTAATCCACCTCTCCCTATCCTCCCGACCCCCACCCTTCCCAGCCTTTAGTTATGACTGTTCCACTCTCTATTTGCAGGTCAACTTCTTTAGCTTCCACATGAGTGAGAACATGCAGGTTTCTCTTTCTGGGCCTCGCTTTCATCTCAGTTAACACAATGTCCTCCAGGCTCATCCATGCTGCTGAGAATGACAGGATTTCCTTCTCTTTTATAGCTGATTAGTAATCCATTGACTATATATACATTTTCTTTATCCATTCATCTGGTGATGGACATAGAGAATGATTCCATATTTTGGCTACTGTGAATACTGCTCCAGTAAACATGGAAGTGCAGATATCTCTTTGACATGCTGATTTCCTTTTCTTTGGATATATACCCAGTAGCTGGATTGCTGGATGGTAGTTCTATTTTCAGTTTTTTGAGGAACTTCCCTATTGTTTTCCATAATGGCTATACGAATTTATGTTCCAAACAACAGTATATGAGAGTTCCTTTTTCTCCACATCCTTGCCCATACGGTATAGGGTTTCTTTAGGGGGTGATTTTAAAAAATTTTTAAAAATTACAGCAGGCACCTGCCCCATCCCTCCCCAAACTCTCAGCTGGTTCTTATGAGTTTTACTTCCCTGTTTCTAAAAAATACACTTATGCTACCATTCCTTCATTTACCAATTTTTGATTGACTTCCAAAAATGGAAACTAAGACCAGGGAGCAATTTTAAATTGGCAGGAAAGTGTAGACCTGGTTGAGACAGGGAATTGAAGCTATCAGGGTGAAGAGGGCTCCAGAGAGGGAGAAGCTAGTGTAGACCTTACGGCAGGAACGTGCCTGATGCATTCACAACCAGCACAGGGTCGGTGTGCGCAGGGCGCACACCCGCTAAGAACGAGAATGGGAGGAGGTGGCATCACATGGGAAAAGAGCCATGCTGTACAAGGCCACAAGTCCACTGAACGGCTTTTATTCTGAGTGAGGAGGCACTAACAGAGGTGCTGGCCAGAAGGAGCCGCACAGGCAGACTCTCATCCTGAAAGAATTGCTTGGCTGCAGTGCTGGGAATGTGTTGAAGGAGCCCACGGCAGGTAGAAAAAGGCCAATCTGGGGCAGTGGTTCTCAGCCAGGGCACTTTGTTCAGAGACGTCTGACAAAAGACTTGTATCCAAAATACACCAAGAACTCTTGCAACCCAACAATAAAAAGTGAAGAAAAAATATGGATATGTCACAAAAGGAGATAAAGGAAGCCAATGTGCGTCTGAAAAGACGTTCGATAGCATCAGTCACTGGAACAATGCAAACCAGAATGGAAATGAGCACTCCATACACCCATGAAAACGGCTGAGATGAAGACCGAGAACACTGAGAGAGCTGGCTATGATGTGGAGCTGCTGGAACTCTCGTACCTTGTGGTACAAACACTTTGGAAGACTGGCAGTTTTTGTAAGTTAAACACACTCTTACCATAAGACCTAGCAACTCTACTCCTAGGTATTTACCTAAGAGAAATGAAAACATATATTCACACAAGAATCATATACAAATGTTCACAGTAACAAAAAAACTGGGAAAAAAAAAAGTCCATTAATAGGTGAATGGATAAATATTGGTATACTCCTAACATGGAATATTACTCAGCAATAAATGATAAATGCAGCAACATGGGTAAATCCCAGAAGCATGCTGAGAAAAAGAAGCCAGATAGGAAAAACGAATACATATTGTATGCTTCCATTTATCTGAAATTCTTGATAATACAAATCTAACCTATAGTGACAGACCAACGGTTGCCTGAGGTTACAGAATGGGGGGTGAGGGAGTGGTAAGGGGCTGACTGGTTAGTAACTAAAAGAATTCTTTGGAGTAATGAAAATTTCTTTACCATAGTTATTGTGGCTATAAAGGTACATATATTGGTCAAACCTCATCTAACTGCACCCTCAAAAATAGGCACATTGTACTGTATATAAATCATACTTAATAAAGTTTACTTAAAGGAAGAGATTACAGGCAGACTTCTGCCTCCAGTTATGGTGGACTGGCAAATGTGAACCATCTCTCTTGCCGAGAAAACTAGAAAATCAGAACAAAATATTAGGGGAGATTGCTCAAAGACATGACTGAGGCACTAATGAGCAGTGAGGAGTCTGACATGTGGGGCCCTTCACCCCTTTAGGTGTCTGTCAACTCCAAAAGAGGCAGCTGAGAGGCTGTGAAACCAGGCTTCATGTCTGACCCTCAAGTAGAAGCTGTAAGTTCTAAAAAATAGAGAATAAGGGGAGACATGAAATCACTTTGCACCAAAAACTTGAGTTCTGCAGCAAAGGGGAGAAGCAACATCAGGAAGTGGCAGTAAATGGGACAGGCGGAATCAAGAACAAGTTTTACAGTAAGTTTTTACAGGATTGTTTGAGTAGCGCACAGTACACATGTGCACTGTAGGGTGTTTAGCAGCATCACTGGTTTCCACCTACTAGATGCCAGAAGAACCCCCACCCCAAGGTGTGACAACCAAAATGTCTCCAGACACTGCCAAACTCACCCCCACTGAGAATCACTGGTGCACACTGTGTGTTTCCTCCCTCTGTTTAATCCTACCAATGCACGCCACACACCACTTCTCATCTTCTTTTTTTACCTTATGAGAATTCCTCCATCAGTAACACAGTTTTCAAATTCTATTTGTATCTTGATTGTCCTTAAGTATACTTATTCATAATGTTGGTTATCTTAGAAGCACTGTATTTTTTATTTATTTATTTATTTTTAATTTATTATTATTATTTTTTTTTTCCTTTTTGTCTTTTTTCGTGTCCGGCAACGGATCACAACCCTCAGTGTCGCGCCCGTACTGGACCGGGACCGGCAACGGGATCGCAACCCTCGGCGCTGCGCCCGCACCTCGCTCAGCCAGTGAGCGGGAACCGGTCTGTATGTGGGATCCGAACCCTCGGCGGGAGCGCCGCCGCACTCCCAAGCAGCGCACACCAGGCTGGCCCATTTTTTATTTTTTTTTTAAAGATGACTAGTAAGGGGATCTTAGCCCTTGACTTGGTGTTATCAGCACCACACTCTCCCAAGTAAGCCACGGGTCAACCCCAGCATTCTATTTTTTTGAGAAATAGCCTTATTCGGGGAGAAAGCAAACAGTTTCCCTTTGATTTCATAAGTGACACCTGGGAACAGCCCAACTATCAAGGTAAAATCCACCCACCTGAAAGTAGCCCTCCTTACTTGGTGGCAGTATAACCTAGTTACTGAAAGTAATCAGGGGAAATATTTTATTTTGGAATTCTACCTTGCAAACCATAACAATATGAAAATAAATAGCAGCTAATTCTTACTACACCCTTCTATGTGCTGGCAGTGTTCAGAGCACTTTCGGTGTATTAACGTATTTAGTTCTCAAAACAATCTCCCAAGGATGATGCTATCATCTCTATTTCACCAAAGAGGAAACCAAGTTCAGACATGTTCAGTAATTTACCCAAGGTCATACAAGTAGAAAGAGTCAGAACCAGAATTCAAATCCAGGCAGTCTGGCTCTGGTGTTTGTCTCTAAACCACTACATTCTATTTCTTCTTCAATCAAAACCTACAAGTTTTATATGGTCACGTTTACATTCGTATCTATATTTCTACTGAGTTCAACTGTAATCATGAATATAAAGATGTTTTTTATTTATAATTAGTGAAGGATAGTGTCCTTGAATTTTACTACTTCCTATACCTCACGTTTCTTAATATGAGTCCAGTCAATATTTTCGTAGAACATTTTCCTTGTATTTTCTTCTGCTAACAAATTATCATCCTTCATTTTAGGACCACATGTAGAACTGTTAGGATATTTCAAAACAGTTATCCCAAAGATGAGAAGAACCGTCTAAGTTTTACACTCCAGCAAGAAGTCCAGTCTGGTTGGGGAGAATACAAATGGAACACCCCTCCCTCCATGTTTCTGGGCTCACTCCCACACACAGCACCACAGCGAATCCTCCTGTGATTTTACCAGATAATTACCAGCATACCCTGCCAGCTGCCTCCCAGGCAAGATTGTGTCAAACATCTGCATATCCTCAAGCCTAAAGTGGTACCTAGCACACAGTTCAATAAATGTTTGCTGAACTACAGTGTAATTCTTAAATTCATTCCACAAAGTTCTTTCTCTTTCAATTTAACAAGCATTTTTTGACTATTCACTATATGCCAAACATCATACACAGGAAATAAAAAGAAATTTCTTATGAAAATGTTTGCAGAATACAACTTAACAACAACAACAACAAAAATTTAAAAATGGGCAAAGGACTTAAATAGACATTTCTCCAAAGAAGATACACAAATGGTCAATAAACACATGAAAAGATGCTCAACATCACTAATTATTAGGGAAATACAAGTCAAAACCACAATGAGACATCATCTCATACCTATTAGGAATGGCTTCTATCAATAACATGCGTTAGAGAGGATGTGGAGAAGTTGGAACCCTTGTGTGCTGCTGGTGCAGCCGTTATGGAAAACAGTACGGCAGTTCCTCAAAAAATTGAAAATAGAATTACCATATGATCCAGCAATTTTGCTTTGGGTGTGCATATAAAAGAATTAAAAGCAGGTCAAAGAGATATGTGTATACCCATGTTCATGGCAACATTACTCACAAGAGCAGAAAGGTGCAAGCAACCCAAGAACCCTTTGACAGATGAATGCATAAACAAAATGTGGAATATACATACAAGGGAGTATTATTTAGACTTAAAAAGGAATTCTGCACAAGCTACAACATGGATAAACATTAAGAAAATTATGCTGAGTGAAAAAGCCAGTCACAAAGGACATGCACTGTATGACGCCTTACATAAGGTTCCTAGTAGTAAAATTAACAGAGACAGAAAGTAACGTGGTACCAGCAGGGGCTGGGGGGAAGGAAGGGAGTGGAAGATGGGGAGTTGTTTAACGGATACAGAGATTTAGCTTTACAAGGTAAAGAAGAGTTCTGTGGATGGATGGTGATGGTGGTAGCATGACAATGTGAGTGTACTTCATGCCACTGAACTGGCATGAAGCACATTCATATTAAAAATGGTTAAGATGGTAAATTTAATGTATGCGTATTTTACCACTATTTAAATAAATATTTGTAGAAGAAATCATAGTCTAGACCTCTTCATGAATATTCAGCAGAACCAACTGTACTTATATCTTTGCCTTACAAATAGCCATGTGAGAAAAAACTTTGCTTAAACTCCACAATCATACTGAAGGCCGCAGGTTTGGGAAGGAGAGGTTATACCACCCATGCCCTTTCCCTCCTCTGACAGCGCTATCTTTCTGTTAACTTAACATAGAAAGGCCAAAGCTCAATCATTTCATTTCTAGTTTCTACAGTTTGGGAATACGATGTCTAGCACTGAGCCCCTTGCAACAAATTTTACTATACCTGAGCAATATGAACCTGCTACATAAATTAAAGGTGAAACAAATCTCACTAGGCAGAATCAACACAGAAAAGGCTTTTTCATTAAGCCTTAGCTGGCTGTTGTTTATGGTCTCACTGGTATTTCTTGCTTTGTATTTTAAAAACATCTTTTCAGTCATACTCGAGCATCCCTGGTAAAACCACTTTACTCTTGGAGGTGTAAATAATAGATTTATCTTGCCATTCTCAAACTCTTAATGGGGAAAAAAGTGTTTGATTATGGGTAAAGGTTCAGTTAATGAAAGCACAATTAAAATGTAAACAAAAATATAACAGCTTCAGTCAATTGACTTTCAGATAGATGATGCTTACAGTAAAGAGCTGGTAAAAATATTTTACACTGAGAAACTGTCTTCTGTAAATTTGATGGATAACAATGTTAACATTTCCCTACCTGCTGTTTCCTGCCCGTGGCAGGTGCTCAGAGCAGCGAGAAGCTGGTTAAAATCATCTTGATGAGCAATCCAGTTGTCCTGAAAATACCAAAAAATGAATGATAGGTGAGCAAAAGGTGAGCTTGTAATTTAGCTACACTGACTGAGATAAGCTCTATTTTGGAATCAAGAAAATCTGGTAGTTAATATGAAATTTTAAATGTTTCATCAAAATATTATTTGACAAACTTAAATGGATTCAAGAAATAATATAAACTTGAAATGTGATTTATCCAGATCAATATTAAAAAGGGGCTACATGGAAGCTCAGGCCCTGATTTCAAACATGGATCACTTATCCATCACCTTACAGTTGAATAACCAATAGGCAACCTGTGTGCTAAATATTAAAATAATGCAAAATAAAATTACTGAATTTTTCTCACTAGGGGAGATCACATACTTCAAAGGACAAGAGCCATGAGTGACATGAAATCTCTCTTGTTTGCTCAATAGAGCTTAAAATATTTTGCCCAATTCTACTTACTTATATAATGACCCTAATTTTACAAAACTCTGGGGAGCAGGAAGGACTCCAAGTCCCCTGCATCAATGAGCACCCATCTATAAGGCAGTTAACTAATAAGTTCATTACCACAGAGAGAATTTAGCTTTGTAAGAGAATGAAGATCTCCAAAATAATATAAACCAGTGGGACTCAGGATTTCAATGTAGAAATTTGTCTCATATACATTCTTAAGCATATTGAATAGGTTTACTGGGCAATGCTTCTCCTGAGAAAATAAGTATATCTGTGTTATGTATTTCTCAACAAAAACATTAAAAATCAACCTTATATATTCTTTTTTTTTTGGGCAGCTGGACAGTATGGGGATCCAATACACTACTCAGAGCATGTCCCAAAGTAATTCAGTTTACATAAGGTAATTCTCCAGATTTTCTAGGCTGAAAAATTTAGAAACAAAACTTTCAAAACTTAGACACTTTTTAAAGGAAACAACAACAATGAAAATGAAAAGTCTGGTAGGCCTCTCTAATTTTTAATTAGGCCTCTAACTTTTAATTATACTGTCACATTTTCAAAGTGTCTGTGTTCGATGGGAAATGTGAATAAATTCAACTGCTGTATACAACAGTCAGAAACAGACAAAAGGACAGGAAAGAACACCACTGTTTTGCATCATTGCCAAAACTAAATGCCACCAAATTTTAATAATGTAAGCTAATATTAGAGCACAGCTAAATATAAAAATTCCTTTCTGTCCTGAAATTAGTATTTCCATTAAAAAAAAAAAAAACTTTTTGCAAAGTTTAGCAATGAAACTAGTTTGGATCTCTCAGGTGTAAGCAAGTGAAGGGTCCCATGAGGATGACAGATAAGGTGACAGCTGTTACACGATGAACAGCCAGCTCAGCCAGGGGCTCCTTAGTTACCCAAGACATGGATGATACACACTTGAATGTTTAAAAACTGATCAATCAACTTCACTGAATGAAAATTTTTTATTTACCAAACTGAAGTCAATCATGCAAACCGGCTCACTCTCACTTACTTCATTGCTGACTGCAGCTCCAAGTCCCAGATGGTTATTTTTAACTTGAACTTTAATATGCTCTGTGGCTCCTTGCTCCTGAGCCCCTAAACCCTGTGGAGATTGAACACAAAGAGAATTAGCATTTGCATCAGGTAGATGGAGAGATCACCTCTTTCTTCATCAACCAGTCAATTAATTACTAAACATCTAGGAGTGAGGCACCATCCTTGCCCTGAACGACGACAGTCTAATGGATTTTACAAGATAATATGTCTGTAATACCAATTATTGGCACTTGTAACAATACATGCCAATTACTCAACCTGAGACCAAATATATGGCATATGTAAACACTAAGTAAAACATGATGCAGCTAATACTCAGAAGCAGAGTACTGCCATAAAACTAGTAACAGCTCGTCTGAGATGTTATGAGACTATGGCTCTCTCCATTAAACGATTTTACAAAACAACCCAAGGAAAGTGGGAGGGGGCACTCCAAGTCTCCTGCACCAATTAACACTCATTCATAAGGTGCTCCAGGTAAGGAAATAGCAAGTGCAAAGACCCCAAGGTGGAAAAGAGCTGGGTGCACTGGAGAACCTCAGGGGCACCCAGGGTGGCCTCAGCAGAGTAAATTAAGAGGAAACAAGATGATGGGAGGGTCTGGACCTCAGGGACCTTGAAAATGATGGCAGGAATTTGGATTTTATTTTAAATACAACGGCAAACCACTGGACTTTTAAGCAAGAAAATGACATGGTCTCATTTCCATATTTTAAAAGACCATTCTGGCTGCTGTGTGGCAAAATGGACCAGAGGAGAAGAGGGAGGCAGGGAAGCCACTGAGGAGGAATAATGACCGGTGATGCGGGCATGAGAGAAACAGAGGTACCAAGCATGACCCTCAGGTGCCAGGCCTGAGTAAGTGGGCAGATGGTGTTATTTGTGAAAATGAGAACTGGGCAAAGACAGGCTGTGGGGGGCAAGAGTTTTATGATAAAAGTGATGCCCTTCAGGTGGACACTCAAGTGGAAGACTCAAGCAGGCTAATGGATTTATAAATACGGAGCTCAGGAAACAGACTGGACTAAATACAGAAAAGGAACTGTTCTCGGACTTCAGATAATTCAAAGCATGGCACGGGGAATGAATGAGATCGTCTGGGCAGAGTACAGGAAAGGATCTGGAGCTGAGCGCTGAGGAGCTCCAACACTCCAAAGTCTGGAAGAGGAAGAAGAGACAGCAACAAATTTAGGACTAGTCAGTGAGGCAGAAGGAAAAAAAGGAGAGAGGGTCATATTATGGAAGCCAAGACAGAACTATTTCCAGGAGAGAGCAGTCAATTATGTCCAGTGCTGTGGAGGGGTTAAGTATTGTGAGAACAAAAAAAGGTCCTTTGGATTTGGCAACAAGATCACTAAGAACCTGGACAAGAACCATTTCCATGAGGAAACATCTGTAGACGCCCTACTGGAGTCAGGAATAAATGGAAGTGAGGAGAAGAAGAAAACGCATATAGTCTAGCTACACAAGGGAATAAAATACTACTCTCAGCAATATGACACTCTGACAACTAAGTATTGGGTAACTAATAAGAGTTGACATTAATATTCGATTCTAATTTTATCATCATATGGTCCCTACAACTTATTTCTCCAAAATCATTGATTGATCCAAAACATAAATATCTCCCAGCCTCCTGAGAAAAATGTCTTCTCCTCATTTGTAATCTCTCTGCATGGCTCAGACTTCTTTGCATTTCTCCAAAATACCTTTCCTTTAGACCACCCCATCTTCTCCAGCATCCTCTGACCAAACTTGGAATCATCATTACTCCACGCAGTGTTTCTTGGATCCACAGCCCACTTCTGCTTCCGCCGACCTGTAAATGAAAAAGTATTTCATCATCAATTTATCTTTCAAACTTTGAAGATACATACAAATACACACATAAATATATGCCTGCATATTTGCATAAAATATGACGTACATTATGTTTTATTAGATGTAGATATCAGATTCAGCATCCAGTGGAATGTTAAGAGATTGGATCATTTCTCCTGGTTTCCCCAATAACTGTATATTCTCAACATATAACTTGATGTTAAGATTAAAATGTTCCCTCCAAATGTGACAAAGCAAAATAAACACATGATATACCATCAGTTGGGCCTTCTACATTCAGCCACTAGCAGCAACTGACAGCCCCTGTCCACACCAGCCGCATCATCACCGTCAGTGGCAGCAGCAGCAGTCATCATGACTTCCGCTGCCATGTGCTATATGCCAAATGCTGTACATACATTCAATTCCATTTGCACGGTAACCTAAAGGGAAATATTCTTACCTCCACCTTTCAGATGAGAAAATCTGAGGCTTAGAGAAAGAAATTTGCCTCATGTCGCCAAACAAAAACCAGGCCCTTTATACAAACCAAAGTTCTACTGACTTCAAAGCTTATTATATTCTTAATCCAGAAAAGACAACAGTCCCTATGATCATGTGGAGAGCCAACTATAACCTCCACAAACACAATTTACAGATACTAACCATACCGTCCTTTCTCAATGAAATGCCCTAAATGCTATAATTTATTCACTGAGCTTTCAGAATAAATTGTGTTTCTTTTTTGATACTTAATTAACATTCTGCTTTGTGGCTACTTACATCCATCTTTTATGTTTCCTATTAGACCATAATCTCTTTAAGGGTCATATTCATGTCTTTTTCTTATGCTTAATTTCAAGAAGTGAAAAAACAATTTGACCATAGCAGGTGCTCAGTATAACACGTGAATGAATGAACGAATGAAACAAGAAAGACAAAGACAGGGAGAGGAGGAAAGAAAAGGGAAAAGGAAAAAGGAAGGAACACAACTGAATTAAAGGAACTGCTCTGAGTCTCATTAAAGTACGCTAAAAATACATATAAATAACCATCAGGAACTCAAGTTTAACACTGTAGCTTTAAGGAAAAGTATGGCAGACAGAAAGAATCCCAAAGGTTCACAGAACAAGAATATTAGACCCAAAAGTTGACTGTGGCCAAGTGAAAAATTGGAGGTCAAGTGTCATTACCATTCACCTGCTGCATCAATCTGAGGGCATTATCACACTATCAATAGCAGCTTCTAACCTTGGCAGTCTCATAATTAAAAAATAAAACAACGTACAGCCAAAGGGGCTCATTGTCCTGCATGTAAAATCAACAGAGACCCATAACTATACACACTGTAGCAAAAATAAATGCTTTACAAGCATACAGGCAGAAAAGGGCCATGTACAAAGGAAAGCAATGTTGGGCTCAAATTTATAGTGTTATGCAGCAAAAAGGGTGACCTCAAAATGCTCCACCTGGCTAGGTTACCACTTTACTTATCTTGGTAAATATTCAGCATAACACTGTCTCTGTTGATGAACAACATACCAAGGATAAGCCTTGTTAACCAGTCAGTATCCTGTATGTAAGCTAGTTATCAGTGTGTCAGAGTTCATGTCTTCATATAATACTTACTAGTGTCTTTAACTGAAGCGTATATAAAGGAGACAGTTTGAAGAATGACTGAGCCTGCCCTCTGCTATACATGCAGTACAGAACGTTTATGCTACAAATTCATATAATGCTTACACAAGAGACTGGCTATTGGGTAAGTCAGTTCCTTTTTCCCAGGGAAATGGCAGGTATCCTCAACCAAATGAGGGTGTTAAAAAGCGGGGGAGGGGCCGGCCCGGTGGCGCACTGGAGAGTGCGCCAAGCGGCGCTCACATCTCAGTTTTGACCACACAAGATTATTATAAACTTTTTACAAGTTCGTGTAAACCCTTTACTTTTAAACCAAATTTTTTAACAAAAACCATATTACATTTTTATGTTTCTTATAATCTTTACCAAAAATATACTTTACTTTTTAAAAATATTCTGGTAAAAAAATGTTTGTGGGCCGGCCCGTGGCTCACTCGGTAGAGTGCGGTGCTGATAACACCAAGGCCACGGGTTCGGATCCTATATAGGGATGGCCGGTTTGCTCACTAGCTGAGCGTGGTGCTGACAACACCAAGCCAAGGGTTAAGATCCCCTTACCGGTCATCTTTATAAAAAAAAAAAAAAAAAATGTTTGTACCAGGGCCTGCCCATGGCTCTCTTGGGAGAGTGTGGTGCTGATAACACCAAGGCCACGGGTTCGGATCCCTATGTAGGGATGGCCGGTTTGCTCACTAGCTGAGCGTGGTGCTGACAACACCAAGTCAAGGGTTAAGATCCCCTTACCGGTCATCTTTTAAAAAAAAATTGTTTGTACCAAGCCGTTTGAATTATATGTATTGACTATAAATGACTCATTAGCCCCAATTTCCAGTGACAAACCTGGGAAGCAAGCAATTTTGAATTGTTTTATATTAATATTTGTAGATAAAAGCCATTTCTAATTTCTGAAGAGACATGTTTTTGATTTTAACAGATCCAAATATATTTAGTTTCTTTGCATAAAAGCAAAACATCAAATAAACATAAACTTACATAATAACTAGCATTTTGATATTTTACCAATATAACATGACTTTAAGATTTCAAATCACGGGCCGGCCCGGTGGCGCACTGGAGAGTGCGCCGCTTGGGAGCGCGGCGGCGCTCCCGCCGAGGGTTCAGATCCCATGTGGAGACTGGTTCCCACTCACAGGCTGAGCGCGGTGCGGGTGCGACACCGAGGGTTGTGATCCCGTTGCCAGTCCCCGGTACAGGCGCGACACCAAGGGTTGCGATCCCGTTACCGGTCAGTAAAAAAGACAAAAAAGGAAAAAAAAAAAAAAAAAAAGCAGGGGAGGCTTTGCATTAAAAAAAGATAAAGAGTTAACAATGGGTCAAAAACCTTAACACTGAAGAATTTCCCAAACCTTTAATACACAAATGCACAGATCCTCTTAGTGAAGGGCAGGGTGAGCATGTCCCATTTCCCACACTTATTTGACCAGAACTCTATTTCCCTGGAACATTTCCTGGCTCTAGTGTTGCGTAAGTTTCCAGGTTTGGGAAATCCTGGCAAGGAGAAGACTGTCTCTGGTCTGTTCCGAATGAATCGCTTTTTACCTGTCCTTTGTTATTCTTACACCAGTCTGCTCTGTATTCAGCTGTCAGCTTTGTTAATACCCATGTACAAAAAAGAGCTAACACAGCAGGTCTGACTGCTATCCTTTTAAAGGCTTGCTTACGAGGCTGGGAAGATGGATATCAGGTAGGTTCCCACCATTCTCAGAATAGATAAGAGTGGCTCACGGTGCCTAACTGTTTATACAAACAATACTTTTTATGCTGAACATCTGCTTTCCTTCTGGGAGTCTGGAATCTGAGTATATGCCAGGCAGAGGCCGCCTATGCGACTGGCCCCCAGGAAAAACCCCAGACACTGAATATCTCGCAAGCTTCCCTGGTAAGCAACATTCCTCACGTGTTGTCACAACTGGCTGCTGGTGAATTAAGCGCACTGTGTTGTGTGTGATGCCACTGGGAGAGGACTCTGGAAGCCTGTGCTTGTTTCCCCAGGGACTTTACTTCATGCATCTTCCCCTTTGACAGAATTTGCTCTGTATCCTTCAGCTGTAATAAATCTTAGCCATACGAGTATATGCTGAGTCCTGTGTCTGAATCCCAGCAAATCCCTGAATCTGGGGGTGGCCTTGGGGGCCCCCAACACAACCTGGAACAGCAGTGTATGGGACAGCGCTGGGCCTCTACAGACAGGGTGCCCTGAATCTGCAGAGTCACTATTTGGGATGATGTGCTTCACCATCCTCTAGCAGGGAATCCTGTTTGGAGATCTAACTACAAGGTTCCATCAGGATACATTTGGGGTAACCTCAATAAGCAACTCTTCGTACAGCAAATGCAAAGGACTTTGTTTTTCCATCACTCTGTGCCTGATATCACATGGCTTATGCCAGGACTAAGCTTGCTCTGTGGATGTGATCAGTCCAAAGAGCCAAGAACAGAAGTTTTGTCTTTTTTGTTTTTCCAAAAACACTTTCAGATGTTCAAGAGGCCAAAATATACCACCCGTGTATTCTTATTAAAAAAGTATTCAAGAGCCGGCCCGGTGGCGCACTCGGTAGAGTGTGGCGCTTGGGAGCGCGGCGGCGCTCCCGCAGAGGGTTCGGATCCCATATAGAGACTGGTCTGTTCACTGGTTGAGTGCGGTGCGGGCGCGACACCGAGGGTTGCGATCCCGGTACCCGTCACGAAAAAAAAAGACAAAAAGGAAAAAAAAAAAAAGTATTCAAGACATATTCAAGATTGAGGCAACTGAATATAAAATGTAATGCAATAAGCATTAAAATCCATTCACTTCTATATAGTGCTGTGACTTGATTATAAAATGTAATGACTACATGTGTCAAAAATGAGTCTCAAAAAGGAAAGCATCTATGGAAAAAGTAATATCTTGATAATAATCTGGATCAAAAATTGCAAATTATACAAAGACTGTGAAGTGAAGGTGATAAAATTCTTGTCTTATGTAGGGGAGACCCAATAAAACTGCATCTGGTAATTAAAGAAATACAGGCTAAACAATGCTTTTAGGAAATCAAAGAAAACCATTAATAGGCTTAAAAAATATGGTAACTGCCTGTGGTGAAGATAAAGAAAAAATATAGTCCACATGACAAGGGAAAACAAAGGAAGTGAAAATGTTCACTATCTAATGTTAAAGAGGAAAAAGAAAAGTAGGATACAAAACTGAACCTACAGAATGATCTCAATTTTCTAAACTATCAGACAGAATAACTGCTGGGTTGTGAAATTACGGGACTGGGACTTTTCTACACGTCTACGTTCTCATGTCTAAAATGAGAACACCAATCCTAAACATCTTATTACAGGGGATGCTATAAACATTAGTTTAACAAATTATAAAAAAAGACAAGACAGAATATTATATGTTATCATGACAAAGATCTGAAAAATTGGAGCAATGACGGGGAGAGAACTGAAAACACTCTGGAAATTATGCAATTTGGACTATCGAAATCTACAAATAGCACCGTAGGCCCGTGTATCACTATGGACTTTTCAAACTACCTACATGTAACCATCTCATTGATTTTTAAGCCAATGTAGCGATGAAGATAGTAAGAGAAGTTTTTAACAGCCTCACAGAAACTGGTCAAAGAAACAGACATAAACGAACAGTAGGGCCAGGGCAAATGTTCCCAAGTGTGTGCTGAATTAAGCATACAGCAAAGGCTATGAGAACCAGCAGAGTTCAGCAGTCTAGGTTCTAATTGTGACTGCTCACTTTTACAGATGAAAAAACAGCCCACAGGACCACCATCTAACACATACTCTTTTCTATAGCTTCCTATTTAAAAATACTAGAAAACCTCTGGACTTAGTGTCGAGAACGTACAGATACAGCGATAACCACATAATTTTGCCACTCTTTAGCTCGATGAGCACATTATTTTCCTGCACCTCCGTTTTTGCCCGTCAAACCAGGATGGTCTCCGACCCGTTCATCTCGTGCTCCCGGTCCTTAGAGGCTCCCTAGGTGACAGGATTCCCGTGCGGCTGCTGCCGGTCTGTTGACTAACTCGCTTCTGCCCACTGCTCGACGACACGACCCAGAAAGTCAAGCGCTGGCTCTTCACGACCAAGCGCGACTGCCTCCCGGAGGCCAGCTGCCTGGGCGACAGGTGCATGCACACGTGAGCAGCTTTGCGGGAGAGAGAGAATGACCGGCTTGGCGCCACACAGCGACGGCCGGATGGAAAGAGGGCCAGGAGAGGGGCGCTGCAGCCACCCCGCGACGAGGCCACCCGCTCGGACGCCGCCGCACCCCGCACCCTGCCCGCCCCACGGGCTGACTTCCCACGTCCGAGGCGTCCAGCACCCCCACTACCCGAGGCGACCCCCCCGCCCGGCCTCTGCTCTGCGGCCCCTAGGCTGAGGCCCGAGGAGGTGAAGCGGCGCCCGGGCTCGCGCGGTGGACGCCCGCGCCAGCTGTCGGAGGGCCGACCCGGAAGCCTCGG
>NW_007726859.1:145308-146304 GCF_000696425.1 Galeopterus variegatus | reverse complement strand
CCGACTCTGAAGGCGCGCGAGAGAAGCCGGAAGCGCAGGGATCGCACGGCGGCAGCGGGCGCGGCCGGGTGACGTCACGAGTGCGACGCGCACCTGACCACGTAGCGGCGAGGGGGCGGGGAGGGCGGGCTGGCGCAGGCGCGGGAGGCCCGGGGGCGGGGCCGGCGCTCGGCGAGGTAGCGCGTGTAGTCTTCATGTTAGTACCGGCAGTCGCTCGGCGCGCGCTGCAAACTAGGCTGCCCTGCACCGCGCTGTGTGATGGAGAAGAGATACGCGAACGGCCGTCCCGAGGGAAACCTCTACGATGTGAACCGTGTGCACAGGCTCTGCGAACTCGGCTACAGAGAAGACCGCACTGTGCTGTCTCAGCTCTTGACGCCCCGCCTCTACCCTCTGACGCAGATGGATGGAGGACTGACAGACGGTGGATGGATACACGGATAGATGATAGATGGATCATAGATACACAGATAAATGATTGATAGAGAGATGGATGATGGACAGGTAGATGATTGATCATAGATACATAAATACATGATTGATAGATGGATGATAAATAATAGATGATGGAGAGATAGATGACAGATAGATGATGGTAGATGATAGATCACAGATACAGAGATGATTGATACATGGATGATTGACAGCTAAATGATAGATAGATGATAGATGATGGAGAAAGAGATGATTGATAGATGATAGACAGATGATGGATAGATAGATGATAGATGGATAGATAGATAATAGATGATAGATGATGGAGGAATAGATGATAGATATATCATAGATAGATAGATAGATGATTGATAAGTAGATAGATGGGTGATAGGTAATTGACGGATGATAGAGAGAGATGATAGATGATTGATAGAGAGATGGATGGATGATAGGTAATTGACAGATGGATGATAGAGAGAGATGATAGATGATTGATAGAGAGATGGATGGATGATAGGTAATTGACAGATGGATGATAGAGAGAGATGATAGATGATT
>NW_007726859.1:27920-143852 GCF_000696425.1 Galeopterus variegatus | reverse complement strand
ATTGACAGATGGATGATAGAGAGAGATGATAGATGATTGATAGAGAGATGGTGGATGATAGATGATGAAGTGATCGATAATAATAGATGATGGATTGATAGATAAATGGATAGATCACAGATACATAGATAGATGATAGGTGATTGATAGACGGATGGTAGACGATAGAGAGGTGATAGATGATGGATGGATAGATAATTGATGGATAGATAGATGATACATAGATGATTGATAGGTAGATGGATGATAGATACACACGTGGTTGACAGACAGATGATAGATGAGAGATAGATCTGATATCCATCTACAGTTCTTTTTATGGCATCCCAAGTTAAGCAGATAACTAATTCCGAGAGAAATGTTGTCTTTCTTTAAATAACGTGATGCCTTCATCAAGGCAAACATTCTTATTTTCTCCACTATAGCGCACACACTGGAAGTTTGCCCTTTTCCTATCCATCTCTGTATCTGTGCGAGCACCTCCCCAAATAATTTGAGTATGGTAGGGGCTCCATAGATGGTCGAGAAATTTAATTAAAGTGCCTCTTGCCTCTAGGGGAGTTCTAATGAGACTCTAGGAATGAGATTTTCAGGTACAGTAAAGACATATTTTTGGGCAGGTGACTCCCAGTGAACTTCAGGTGACGTTGTGGACAGAAGCCTTCCCACATAAGTGGTAGACGGAGAGAGCACCACTCAGGTGCCAAGAGAAGCCACATTAAGGACTAGGTTCATAACTCACCTGTAACTAGGAGTCTAGACAAACAAGGTAAATTTTTCTAGTTTCATGAAAGTTAAGAGAAATACAAAGGATATTTATGGCTACCGATGAATCCCCAGAAGTTGAAGGGCCTGAGAGGATGCAAGTAAACGGAATTTTCACAGACAAGGCAGGGAGCAGACAAGTTGTGAGATGGGGAACAAGATTAAAGTAGGGAGTTGGACTACTTTAGGAAGGCAGAATCATGCAAGTCTCAGGATAATTAGCAGATCTGTTTAATTATACCAGAGTGGAGAATAGTGAATTGATCAGGGAGTCAGTGATTTTCAAGTCCAACATATGGTGGCATATGATTTCAGGAAGATAATTTTGTCTCTAGGATAGAAAGATTGAGGTGGAAGTTTGTGAGCTGCTGCTGTGGTCCAGGTGACAGATGGTTGTGAAATTGTTGGGCCTTGTGATATGGTGAGCTGTCTTTTCTGGAAATGTTTTGTCAGAAGCCACAAAGGAGTGGTGTACATGGAGTCTACCTTTGAGTGAATGCAGGAGAGACTAATGGTTTCCAAGGTTTGGTTCAACACTAGTATTCCGTATGTCCATGAAATGACGATGAGGATCATCTACTGAAAAAAGTACTGTTAAGTTTGGGATTAAAACAAAATTACAGAATCTATATTTTGAACAGAAATTTCACTTTTAAAAATAAGGTGATTCAACGTAAGACATTCAACCTTGTCTTCAGTCTCTTAGCAGACTCCCTTAGGCAGAGCTTCTCTAATGGGAAAGCATGTGCAAATCCTCCTGGGGATCTTGTTAAAATGATGTCCTGGTTTAGCAGGTCTGGGGTGAGCCTGAGATTCTGCATTTCTAACCGGCTGCTGAGGATGTGGATGCTGATCTGCAGACCTTACTTTATGCAGCAGGTCATTAAATGATCAAAGGTTTTAATGGACCAAGGGTTCATAAATTCAGAAGCTAACAGAAATGGACCAAAACAAAAGATATGGAATGAGAGTTGATTAAACGCAGGAGAGAAATGGAAGTAAAAAAAGGCAAAGCTATATCAGAAGTGAGGTCTAAATTAGAAGGTGCCAAAGGAATAGATTCAAATTAAAAATTAATGTATTGAAGAAAGGCAAGAAAACAATTAAGACAAAGAAAATGAGATAAAGACAGAAGTCTTTAAAAAAAGTGTCAGCTAGAAAGTGGTAGAAATGGAAGAGAGATGAAGAAGATTAACGTAGATATAATTGGAGTCCAATTATATATATAAGAAAAAACAAACAAACAAAAACAATGGAACAGAACTACCATTTAAAACTCTAATCCAAAAAATATTTTTCAGAAATAAAAGATGATCTGAATTTACATATTGAAAGGGTCAGTCAAGTTCCTAGGAAAATTGACCCACATGATCAACTTCAAGACATACTCTAGTGCAATTATCAGACTTTATTGAAGGGAAAGCCCTTAGGCAAAAATGATAATTATAATAACATGAAAATAAATAAATTACAAGGGCAAAACAATTAAGTTCACATCAGACTCCTCAACATCAGTATAGAAAGCAAGGCAACCATGGAGCAAAATTTTCATAAGAACTCAAGGAAAGAAAGTATGAATCAAGCATTTTCTACCCAGCCACCAAGATGTCCTTCAGGTATGCAGTCTATAGAAAAACAGTTTTAAATATGTCAGAACTCAGAGAATATAACACCTATACTCATGAGCCTTATTGAGTCTCCTAGAGGACAATCTTCATCCCACCAGGAGATGACCGGGGAAACTTTGTCCGGGGGACTGACAGTAAGCACTTTATATATGAAATTGCAAACAGGTGCTTCCCATGGTGTGCTGATGATATGCCAAACAGAAATCTTGAAAATGGGCTACAGGCCCTGTTGTAGATGGCCCATCTTGGGTGAAGAGGGAGGTTGTGAGATGAGGTGAAAATAAACTAGAGTGAAAGAATCTGACTTATAGATGTTCTGAGACAATCAGGGCCAGTTCACTGGCAACCTCTCGCCCTCTTATTATTGGGTGTGGAACTACCGCAAATCTGAGTCAAAAGAGTCTTTCTAGTGTCTATCATTCAGACTCACTATGGCTGTCCTAACTTTGGCCTGAATGTTCAAAGTTTACCCATCTTTTAGTCTTTGCATTTTGGTCTGAGTATTCTAAGCATGACTGATTTTTGTCTCTGGGAACTGTGATAGGGATAAAGGTAGGGAATTTTCTCATTTCTCTCTCTCTCTCTCTTTTTTTTTTGCGGCTGGCTGGTATGCGGCTCCAAACCCTTGACCTGGGTGGTGTTAGCACCATGCTCTACCAACTGGCCAGCTTTGGGGGAGCTACATTCTAAATGTTTTCTTCTCTATATATTATATATCCTAGGGTGTCACATTAAAATTTAATAATTTATAAAGGTCGTTATTATTTTCCAGGTCTTTTCAGAGACTTCTTGTTTTAATTTTGACTTTGATTTCAAGCCTGCTAAAACCTGTAAAATTTAATTTTGCGATCTTAATTTTATGGCTTTTTGGCACTTTTTAAGTCAATCCAACCCATCCTCTCTCCCCTCACAACCCTCCACCACTATCACTATCCCAAGGGAAATTTGGATCAGGAGCAGCTTACCACAAGCGGAGATACAAAATCCAGACATGAAAAAGTTGCAGCCTTTGCTTATCAAAACTTGAAGCAAACAACGGAGAGTTAAGTGGTAATGAATTTTGAGTGTCTGCCAATAAGATAATATGATTTGGGGAATTGGGACAGCGTTAATGCAACAAAGGAGAGAGACTATTTGAGAGTAACTAGGATATTAGGTGACAGACCAACCATGTAACAAACTTATTTTTTTTTGAAACACACTATCCCCGCTTAGCACTTCAGTGGATACAAAGATAAACAAAACAGAACCCAGCCTCCTGGAGCCCCTGTTCTAGGACATGAATAAGTGCAAAAGTAATTCCAACACAAGGTGGGTCTTGTGAAATGCTCCAAGGAGTCACAGAGTGCTCGAGAAGCATTGAAAGGAGAGAGAAACTCCTCTTCCAGTGTCAGTGTCACCTGGGCACTTGTCAGAAATGTGAGTTCTCAGGCCCACGCTAGACCTGCTGAATCAGACTCTGGGGTGGGTGGGGCCCAGCCCGGAACATGAAGCTGTACACACTGAAGTTTGGGGATCACTGATTTCAAATATTTACACCCAGTGATACAACTTCTACAGGGTCTGAAAGGAAATGTTACAATTTTTATACAAATGTTTGTGTTCTAAAGTGTCTTTTGCAGCCTATGATGTGAACGTGAAAAATTGAAAACAGCCTGTATCCAATGAGAGGGGAATTGATAAGTGAATCATATTAATCATCAGTTAAGGTGCCAGCCACATCCACCATCCCTTGCTATGGGAAACTGCTCAGCTCATGGTCTCCACTAAGGGTGGCAGCCCTGGATTGCATCACGTATGCAAGCCCCGTTTCTACCCTGTGAGCCTCTTTGCCAGGCCATAGCTGATTGGATTTGGTGTGCAGGCCCATCCATAGGTGGCCAGCAATGTGTGCTGGTATGAAAAGCTGGTCCACACATGGTTAGATGGGGGTTCCTACAGTGGAATGCTACCCAGCAATGAAGAGGAACAAACTGATACACGCATATAATAGTGAGACAGGACATGCTCAGTTTCCTTGGGCTCAGGATTCAGGACATGCCTCTGGATTTCCAGCCACTTCTCAGGCCCCTCCTCTAGTCCTTCCCCTAGAGGAAGGTTACTGTTACCAGTTAGACCTATTTTCAGAACCAAAACAGGGAAAAGGAGACCACAGGGGCTGGCTTATGCAAATCAAGTGGCTGGGCTTGCTCAGTAGAGAGCACAGAACATTCTTGAATATGTCTGGTGTATGTGACAGGGTCTGACCAATGAACATGCTCTAGGAAGATACCAACTGAGCATGTGCAAGACTAAATATTACATAACTGGGGCCACCCCCTTAACTGAATATTCATTAGATGAGAAACTATAAAACCAAATCCCAGGCATAGGCAGGGCTGTTGCTAACTCTCCTGGAGGCAGCCACACTTCCCTGGCTGAGGGGTGTATACTTTACTGTCCATCAGACTTCCTTTCAGCAAGCAGGGGCTCACTCTCTTGAGCCAGCCTGCACTCTGTACTGAACTACTGAAAAAAGTAGGTTTTTCTTGCTTTTGTGTTAAACTTGGTGTGGGCCCTGCTCAGTCTCTGGAGCTATGCTGCACTCTCTCTGTGGAACCTGTATTTCTTATCTGTTATATTAAACCTGTTCTCACTTTCTACTGTGACTCTGCCCTTGAATTCTTTCCTGTGGTGGAGTCAGGAACCTGGTAAGAGGATGGGGTGGGTTGAGGCAGACTATCAGGCCCCCTGGACCCTACCTCTGACATCAGTAGGGTCAGCAAATAGTGGTCTGTGAGCCAGCAACCTGTTTATAAAGTTTTATTGGAACCCAGCCACACCCACTCACTTATCTATTGTTTGAGGGCTTTCTGGCTACACCTGCAGAACTGAGTCGTTGTGAGAGTTTGAATGGCCGTAAAAGCCTACCAGATTTACTACCTGGCCCT
The DNA here is from genome assembly GCF_000696425.1 of Galeopterus variegatus. Lineage (NCBI taxonomy): Eukaryota > Metazoa > Chordata > Mammalia > Dermoptera > Cynocephalidae > Galeopterus > Galeopterus variegatus. Next base: position 138,529 of record NW_007726859.1, on the reverse strand, counting down.
TTAAGAAAAAGTTTGCTGTCCCCTGAATTAATCTCAAAAGCACAGCACTCAGTGACAGAAGTACATACAGGAGGATTCCATGTATATGAAATTTTAGAATAAGCAAAACTAATTAGGTAGGTAGGACAGATTTGAATGATGCAGGCCAGAAGCCATTCTGTACGACAGAAGATGCCCGAAGATGTACAAAGAGCAGGATTACTGGGACAGTGGTGAGTCTCCTTATGGGGGGACATCAGAGGAACACCCACTCACCAAAATCTCCTGAGGTGCTCCAGTGCTCCAGCCGAATGGACCTGCCTCCATCTGACTGCATTCCAGTTCATTCACTCCCTGCAAGGCCTGGGTACCTGTCTTTTCTTCTCCCTTGGCCCATTTAGCTGAGAGTCCTATCTTCTTATTAACTGGTGGTCTCCTTGTAATACACTTCCTATTAGTTGAGGTAATCCAAGTGAGTGTTGGTTCTTACAAGCAAAATGTGAAATACTACACATGAGAAAGTGCTTAAGATATGTAAAGAGAGGGCCGGCCCGGTGGCGCACTGGATAGTGCACCGCTTGGGAAGCGCAGCGGCGCTCCCACCCAAGGGTTCGGATCCCACATACAGACCGGTTCCCGCTCACTGGCTGAGCGAGGCGCGGGAGCAACGCCGAGGGTTGCGATCCCGTTGCCGGTCCCCGGTCCGGTGCGGGGGCAACACTGAGGGTTGCGATCCGTTGCCAGACACGGAAAAAGACAAAAAAAGAAAAAAAAAAAAAAAAAAAAGATATGTAAAGAGAGAAAATCAGGATACCAAGTTGTACCTACAATTTGATCAGGCATAGTTAATTTAATTTCAGTAATTTAAAAAATACATATTAAATAAAAGTCTGAAAGGTAATACCGTAATTATTAAGTAAAGGTCATTTCTTTCTCTTTTTTGTTTTTTGGCGCTGGCTGACATGGGGATCTGAACCCTTGACCTTGGTGTAAAGGTCATTGCTGGTTGGTAAGGTTTGGGTTATTTTTTACTTTTTTCTTCTGATCATGAGTCATATGTTGCTTCTTTACACACTGGTTACTTTTTATGGCATGCCAGACATTGTGAGTGTCAGCCTGTTTGGTGCTGGAGGGTTTTGTACTCTAAATCTGCTGTTCTGGGACACAGTTAATTAAGTTCCTTGGGAACCACTGGGCCTTCTCAAGACTTTCGTTTAAGCATCATTCACTGGGCCCACACAGTCTTTTAAAGTAGGTATAATTTGGTCGCACTACTGAGGCAACCCCCTTCTGGGGATTCTGTGAGGCTCCATGTGTTTAGAAGGTCTTTCCGCTCAGGAGATGGGAGTTATTCTCGGCCCTGTGTACTAAGCTCTGGGGGTTGGGGGCTGTTCTGCGTGCTTCTCTCTGGTGGTTCTTTTCTGCTAGTTTCCTCACCCGTGGTGAGCTCAGTACTCATCTGGAGGCTCAGGGAACCCTCTGCAGACACCAGAGCTTCCCCTTGGTGTAGTTCTCTTCTCTCTGATGCTCCCCCCTGCAAATTCTAGCTCCTTTGATCTTTGCCTCATGGGCTCACGGAGCCCTCTGGGTTCTGTATGGGTTATTCCTCCCCATTCTGCAGCCTGGAAGTTCTCTCCAGGAAAGAAAGATGGGAGTAGTGGGGACAAAGGGCTGAGCTCATTTATTTACCATTTCTCAGGGATCACAGTTTTCGCTGCCTCTTGCTGAATGTCTGAAAACCATTGTTGCATATGTTTTCCCAGCTTTGTAGTAGATGGAGGGGTAAATCCAATCTCAGTTACTCCATCGTGGCCCAAAGCAGAAATTTCTAATACCACTGTTTTTTGTTTTGTTTTGTTTGTCTTTTTCGTGACCGGTAAGGGGATCGCAACCCTTGGTGTGGTGTTGCCCGCACCGCGCTCAGCCAGTGAGCGCACCAGCCACTCCTATATAGGATCCGAACCCACGGCGGGAGCACCGCTGCGCTCCCAGCGCTGCACCCTCCCGAGTGCACCACGGGGCCGGCCCTCTAATACCACTGTTTGAATGTTTCAAATTTTCTACAATTTATGTACCACTTGTGTATATTTATGAGAGTCAAGTCTTTAAAAAGTAAAATCGGTCTATATAATAACTGGCAAATTAAATCCATAAAAGTTTTAAACCAGATTTTACCCTTGAATCAATTTTTCATTAGTAAAGACAGATAAACCTGAAGTGACATAAAGCAGAAAAATAAGATATCATGTGCTGCAAATGACTGCTATAAAAACAAAATCTCTAGACATTTGAAAGAGCATTTTGAATTTCAGTAGAACTGTGGACACTGTGGAGGTTGGGGGAGGCTGGATAAAAGAAGAGAGCTTTTCTTTTTCGTTTATCCAAAGCAAATTCTGCCATTGGTATTTGCTGCAGGCCTCTCTTGCACCCTTCCTCTACCAACATTTTGAGATGGTTCTCTTATTTGTCTAAGGAGAACTGACACAGCCCAGGGAGTCTTTTTTCTTTCTTTCTTTTTCTGGCCAGTTCTCAGGGGAAACTGTGTCATGCATAAACTCCAAAAATGTGCCAGTCAGTTGCTGCCGCCCAAAGAATGGATGGCTCATTGCTCCACGAGCGTTCTCCAGCTGAGCATTTTGCAAGTCCCACCGTGGTGCTGAGAAACGCCTGCCCACTCTGAGATCCCATGCATTAGGAATACGTGAATGATAACATCTATTATGTAGGTTTACTTGCCCATTCCCTGGGGGAAATTCTCAGATTTTGCTGTGTTGTTCCCCCTGCAATCTGCTCTAAACTCAACCCAGTGTCTGTTGCCTGTGCCTCTGAGTCAGAAGAATTTGTCAGTGATATGGTTTTTGCTTAAGTCGATATGCCCAGTTAATGCCGACTCAGGGCTCTCATCTTCTGGGGCTCTTGTAATATTTCTTCTTGTTCTCTCTTGTAATCTCTGTATATCATAGAAGCTCAAAGTAGAAAGATAAAGCTTAGCCAAGAGCAGTGTGAAGAGAAGGCTCTTTCCTGATTCTGGTCCAGGCACGCCTTCTGGCTTCCCAGCAGCAGTTCTGGCCTGACATTCCTCCTCTGCTCATACCTCCTATCAAAACTTTACAACATAAACCTGTGGCATCACAAAAGAGCTGCAAAAACCCGTAAAGCTCGACCCTCGAAAATTACGCCCAGAGATCCAAATTAACATTGCGACGTCAGAGGAAAACCTGATTGCCTTACTTTCTTAAAACTGTTTTCTTGACTGTGCTAAATAAATCTTCCCTAACCTTCGAGTGAGATAGTGACGCTTTAGAATCTTACATCCTGGGATGTTTTCAGGGACAGCCAGTGGGGGAGGGCTGGGGGTGGGGATGCGGCAAGGGGTAGAGGCCGGGGGCGGGGGGAGTGGGGTAGGAAAGCAGAGGCTGGATGGTGGCTGGTTTAGTCGCCCCCTGAGAGGGTCTCCACACCTGCACTGACGGTTGAGGACCCCTGTCTTGAGAGTGAGAAAGCATCATGTCATGCAGGAGCTCTGCCACGGTGGTCTGCGAGTGTGCATTCTGGAATCACCTAAGGAGGCTTCCCGGGCCTCACCACTGGCTCTCTGACCACCTTCTAAGAATTTTCTTCCCGGCTTCTGCTGCTGTCCAGGTAAGCACAGTCTTGCCGGAACGCTCAACGTTGGGTTAGGTTAGAGGTCCCTTTCCATCATACGTGCAGGGGGTGCTGAAGCACCTGAGAGGCAGCTCTGAAGGACAGGTTGTCTCCTGGTGGCCAGGTTAAGTTTGCCGAAGGTTCTGGGCCCTCCCTTCCCTTCCTCACCCATTTCCCTCCCATTTTTGCAATCCCTGCGCATGTGTGTGGGAGGGCAGTGTGGGGTCCCTTCCTGAAGGTGCTGCAGCAGTGTAAGCAAAGTGCTCAGCAGGTGTAAAGTGAGGGCTGGCGGGTAGCCTGTCCCCGCTCAGGTATCAGCTGGGAGGAGAACGTGGCTCTGTGAGCAAATGTGTCCCGGACACCCTGAGAAGAAAGCTGCACAGTGTTTAGGCAGAGGGAGCTGCATGCTTAGAGCTCTGGTAGCCAGGGAGGTTCCAGGTGGGACTCAGGCCACATGGAATTCTTCTCCAAGCTCAGAGTTTGGGGCAGGGATGATGACAAGATCGCTCCAGCTTGTGGCATTGACAGTCTGCGAAGGACCCTCCTGCAAGTCAGTGGACTGAGATCTGGGGACAGAGGATGTCAGACCAGACCCGAAGGAGAGAGGAGGCACAGGAGGAGCTGGCAGGAGCCAGATGGGGATGGGAGAGGGTGCGGAGGGAGGGCTGGCCCAGTGTTCCATTCTTGGGGCTTTAGAAAAGCATGTCCAGTGGGCCTCTGTGGGGCTTCATTAAATGGCTGGGTGGTACATTGGGGCCTCCCGGCAGTAGGGGGCCATGTGTGTGCATGCGTGTGTGTGCATGTGTGTGTGTGTCCAGCAAGTGTGAACTTGGCAGCAGTTACCCCAGTTAGTTGTAGGGATTGCTCACAATAGTCTCCCCAACCCCAACCACTAGGGAACAAGGAAGACTAAACTTCTCTTTATGCATTACGGAGAAAAGATGGTCTGCTATGGTCTGAATGTTTGTGTCTCACAAATTCAAGCATTGAAATCCTAACCACCAAGGTGATGACATTAGGAGGTAGGGGCTTTGGGAAGTGATTAGGTCATGGGATGGAGGCCTCATGAATGGGATCAGTGCCCTTATAAAAGAGGCCTGAGGGAACTTGTTCACAGCAAGAAAATGCCATCTATGAACCCCAGAAAGTGGGTCCTCACCAGACCAAATCTGGCAGTGCTTTGGTCTTAGACTTCCCAGCCTCCAGAAACGTGAGAAGTAAATTTGTCTTGTTTATAAGCCACCCAGTCTATGGCATCTTCTTACAGAAGCCTGAACAGACTAAGACAGGGTCCAGAATCACAAGCAGAATTACACATTAGCACAGAGAAGAATTTTAAATTCTGGACCCATGGTCCCCAAAATCAAAAATTCACAAAAGGGTCTCCTAGGGCCTTTGATGAAAATATTTAGTAAAATGGATACTCAATTCAGGGTGGATTTCAGCTGAAGATAATCAGGAAAGCCTCTACATCTTTTCTTCAGAACCCAAACTCTCTCTAAACAGCCAAACCCTCTGCAAGCTAAAGATTGCCCATCAGCTTAGCAAGAGGTTTGGAAAAGAGATTTGGAAATGAGTGGACGGGAGGGGACTTTGCTCTTTTCCTGGTAGACATCTCCCCAAATCTTCATAGGACTGAAGAGCTGTCTATTTTATGTCATTGGTAACTGATTCATTTCTCACATCTTGGCTCAGGACTTGAAATAATCTAGCAATCAGTCTGCTGCCTGGGGCGCACCATGTTCTAGGAAGAAGAGACTGAAGACGGGGAGAGTGACTCAGGAAGCCCTGCACTTCCTTCCCCAGGGGCAAGCCTGCGTCCTGGTGCCTGTCGCACCAGGAGGGAAGTGTTGGGAAAGCAGGTAAAGGCAATTCTACTTTTAAAAAGTCGGGAGGGAGGAGACAGAATGGGGAGAATGGGGAAGCTGAGGGAGAAGGATCAAATGACCCATTGTGAGAGCATGTGTCTCTCTTCCCAGAGTCCTGGACATCCTATCTGATAAAAGATTCCTCTCTCTGTCCCTGTCTCCCTCTCTCCTCAGAGGGACCCACTTGGAGCAACCTTCTGCTGAGGAGAAAGAGTTGATACCGACATGGGTTCCTTCCTCCCAAATGACTCATTTTGAAAATGGAACCTGCCCAAGCATGCGGAGAGAAGTAGGGAATAATCTTGTGACACTCACGCAATCGCCGCCCCGCTGGCCAACATGTGAGAATGTTGAGTAAAGCATCTGGATACGGCTGTGTCTGGCTCCTCCTCCCTCTCTCTTGGCCCCCTCTCCTGCTTCCACCTGCTCCCACCTTCCCACCTACCATCCAGTGAAGAGTCCAGAATGAATGTGGTTGTACTGGATCTTGTGTTTCTCCTAGTATAGTAGTGAGAAGTAATCCTGATGGGACAATAGGAAACTGTTATCCTGCTGGATATCAGGGGCTTGGTCTGAAGGCAGTTTGCCCCAGGGATTCAGTTGCAGAATTTCTAGCATAATGCATTAGAAAAAAAAAAGTGTTATATCCACAAAATACAACCCAGAACTTTTCTGCCTCTTCCCACCCCAGACCCTTGTTTTTAACACTGAGTTTTCTCTCTGGCTTCTTCTCATCTTGGTTTCTTCAGGGTTTCCCCCAGCCTGGCACCTCTCCCAACCTCTGATGGCCAGTCTGCAGCGGGCTCCATGAGTGAGCAGTTTTGCCCCATTGTGGCTTGTCTCACCTGGGGCTGTGTGTGACAGTGGGTGCCTCATCCCTCCCCTTCACCACCTCTTCCTGTCCCACCACCAGCTGCTTTCAACTCCAGGTACAAGAAGACTTTGGTCCAGCCAGAGGCCACCCTCTGCTCACATTGGTACCAGTTAGCACCCAGTAATTTCCAGAATTGTCCCTCCCCCACCATGCATAAAGGAAAAGGCACACACACACACACATTATTAAAATGAACTGTTTATATTATCTCATTTGAGTCAATACATTATAATGTATTAAAATGGAAAGGTACAAAATTGAAATAAATACTTTCTGATTCATGTATAAATCTTTTTTTTTTTTGTCAAGATGACTTTTATCATCAGTACATGTCACAAGAAAACACTTAAAATGACACCAAAACAATCGTCGAAACCATGGTGCATGGAGGAAAAGGTAAAGAAAACAGCTTTTGGCTTGTTTTGGCATGAGACCTTGATACAATTTGGGTTCCCCAAAACCATGTGAAGGGTGGTAAAATAGAAATGCTCAAAACCGACTTAAAAAAATAAACAGGCTTTACAAAAACCCTCTTTTTTCTTAACCCAGCCACTTCTCTACATGGTCCGCACTGACAATAGATACATTCATTAGTGTCCAAGGGAAGACAGCAACTGCCTTTCATTTTAAAGAGCTTGGTGGAGAGGCTGAAGAGATGTGCTGCAGCTGAAGGTGAATGGAATGTTCCAGAGAACGAAAAAGTCCAGATGGTCTTCAGGAACAGCACTGAGCATGACAGGGGTGGAGGGTCTCTGGGACAAGGGGTGGCGGCGGAGGAGGCTGAGGAGTCCAGATCTGAAGCAGTAAAGCCTTGATGGAGCTGGGTTGTCAGAGGTGAAAATGGGCATGGGATCTCTCTGCCTGAGCAGTCCTGGGTTTGTTCCCAGCCTGGGAGCGTTGCTCTCTCAGTAAGAGGAGAACCCTGGGCTCTGGAGACGAGGCTCAGACTCTTTTCAGGCACAGCAGCACTGGGGAGCCTGGGATGGGCTTCCGGTGGGTGCCGCGGGAGGGGCTTCTCTTCTGGTTCTGACTGCTTATTAGGTGGTCATTAAGGCAATAAGGACTTTAGCAAACTAGAAGTTAAGGACAGCTAAATTCAGCCAGATTGCAGGTGAACAGACAATGAGAAGGAGCCCCACTCTCCTCAGCTACCGTCCCCCAAGCCCGGGAAGCCTCGGCTCCCGAAGCCCTGAATTTACAGTACGCAGTAGCAGAGGGCTTGCCCTTTGGAAGGCTCCATGGAAAGAAGGCTCATCCCTGACTTGGGGCAACTTGACCGAAGTTTCTACTTTTCACAGAATCTCTTTCCTGTGGTCGCCTGTCTGGCGAGCGCAAGGTGGAAGCACCAAGTTCCCTGCAGAAGTTAAGTCAAGACCTTTACTGTTGACTATCTGGCCCCTCTCAATGGCCTGGAACACCATGTGTCCTGGAAAGCCAGAGAGACCTATGCTCAGCTGGAGAAAAGGACACACCTTTGAGGGTTCAGGAATGTTCCCCCAGATCAGATGAAATGACAGCTACAATGTCCATAAGAACGTGATATCCTGGGGGAGTGAAGAAACCCCCTGACTTGAGGCCACTCGTGGGGAAGTGTGCAGAAGACAGAACAGAACAGACAGAAGAAGCTTTTACCTCCTCCATGCTTTGGAGTGAAGGAAGTGGAAGGTCACCTTGAAACGCTACAGAAAGAAGAGCTTTGAGATCTGCCTGCTATTCTGGGCCAACTTCTGGCAAGATGCTGGGCAATGTGACTGCGGAGGCCTGGCACTGAAGAACTGATCCCAGGTAGTCACTGCTAAAGGGTACAGCTACCTGCCCCAGCAACTAAACTGCATTTGACCTTGGTACACCAGATGGAAATCTCCCTTTGAATATTTGCTTACCATTTCAAGAAGTAGGATAATTGGTTGAAAATGTGTGAACATTTTAAAGACTCCTATTCATGAATCCAGTCTGTTCTTTGAAAAAGTTTTACCAATTTGTACTTACACTAGAAGATTTTGATGTTTCTCTCATAGCACCAATGTTATATACAGTATCATATTTTTTCAGTTTGAGAAATGAAAAATGTCATTTTTGTTTTAATTTCCATTTCTATGAACATCGTAGAATGTACTCACAAGCCCTTGTGTTTCCTTGGCGTGTGTGAATTGTCTGTGTATGTCTTTTACCAAGTTTCTCTTAATATTTTTTAAATTTTTTTAAGAATTCTTTTTGCATTAAGGATGTTAATTTTTGTGTATTAGATTTGTCCTTTATCAATTGACTTTAAATTCAATTTGTGATGTTTTCCTTCATTTGTATGTTGAGAAAATAATTTTCTATCTATACATTAAACAAGTAAAAAAATTTTAAAAAGAAGAAAGAAAGAAATCTCAGGTGGCAGACTAGAAAGAACTCTCCATGAGGATGCCTGGGTCTGAGGATGCCGTGGCCTGGTGATACTGCACCCAAGTTACTCAGGGCCCCTCAGGGTGGGACATGCTGGGGATGGGATGAGTGGACAGAGGAACATTAGCTATAATGGCCAGTATCTGGGACCTGCTCCCCGCCCAGCCTTTCTTGGTGGAAGCCTCCTTGTTTTTGTCCTAAGAAAAGCGGGTGACGTTTTATCCAGGAGCCTAAGAATTATAACAAGAAATCAGCAATAAAAAAAATATGACAATCAATCTGTGGGGGTGTGGACAACGCAAGGTCAGCCCCAAGCCAATGGTCACTGCTGAAGTCTGTTGGGGCTTCTACTTTAATATGTGTTTAAATATATTTTCTAAGTTATCACAGTACAAAATAAGGCCCCTTGGAGGTTTCCTAGTGCCATCCTCATTTGGCAGATAAAGCCCCCATGGGTAAGGGAACAAAGTCACACAGACAGTTCCTGCAGAGTCAGTGCCAGACCCGCTACTCTTTCCTCAGGGCGTAGGGTGTGTGGGTTGGATTCACCTTCTTTAAGCAATGCCATGTTCTTAACTCTGTGCTTACCATGTTGGAAAGCAGGCAGCTATTCTTAAAAATCCTGCCAATCAGCCATAGGAACATCATAATAACAGCAAGTACCCTTCATTGCTTTGCTAAGCAGGCAGTGGCCTTGGGGAGGTGTCCCCGTGCACAGTGAGCTGTCCACAGGCAATAGCCGTGGGCCGAGTGTTGTGCTCGCTGGCCGTGCCCGTGTTAGGAGTGTTTAAGAACACCGCGGACACAGGACCAACAATTAACAAAACAACATGTAGCATGCAAACACAAAGGCATGGTGCACATGCTCTGCGACCACGCAAAGCACATGCACACCCTGGGCTACCAGAACACGGACACAGCACAGGGGACTCAGAAGATGTCTGATGAGGAATTGGGTTAGGATAGTGGGGTAATGAAATGTCAGGTTTTCAAACTCTATCACAATTTCTAGTTTTAAAAACATAGGTAATAATTATAATAATTGTTATTAATACCAAGCAAATTAGCTTCGGGACCTGTGGCCCTAACTTGGGGGTCATACCTGGCTGGCTACATGGATAACTGCCCCCAGTGTTGGCAAATTCTGGATGGTCCCTTTTCCTATAAAGCCACCAGGGCGCTCTCTTCAGCCCCAACATTTCAAGGGAGAACCCCCACCCTAATGTGTGAGGGGACCAAGCGGTTACTGTAGCCGCCCCCCTCTTCTTGAGGGAACCACCACCAGGAAAAGACACTAATAGTCCTTCCTGGGCCCCTGGATGTGGCACAGAGCCAAGGGCAGTCCTCTCTGGAGCCTGTTTGGGGTCTGGGGTGGGAGCTGGAATAGCAGCCCTTTGAAGGAGTAAAGCCCTTTAAAAATTAACTTGAGGACTTGGTCTCTTTGGAGAAACTGCACCATAATCTAATTGGAATCAAAGACATTTCTCCATTGAGTAAAGAGAGACTAAGGACTGGAGCCAGGGAAAGACAGGTGGGACACACAGGGCTCATCTCAGCGTCACACAGTTAGAATGAAGGGGTCTCAGTAGCAAACTGCAGACTTTGTTTTGAAAATTCAAATAAAAACATATTTTAGTTTAGGTCTTTGTAAGCTTTGGGGGATACACTTCAGACAGTCCTCCCAAAGGAAAGCAGACAGGATAAGCCAAGTGCTTTCAAGCTCCTGTAAGGAGGAAGGCAAGGCCGGGAGGCCTGCTGCTATTTTGGGAAGAATGACACCCAGAGAAGGTCCAAAGTCTACCATTTTGCATGAGGAAAACATGCTCTGGCTTCAGGTGGTTCAAATGAGATAAAAATGAGCAGTGAGAGATGCAGATTAAAAAGAAAAGAAAAGAAAAAAGAAACAGAAGAAATGTATACTAAGCATTACAAAGACTTGCTTGGATTAAAAAGTTGTGGGTTTTCTGAAACAGATTGCAAAAAGGAACTGTGGAGTGTTCTTCCCGGAGAGGTGAGGTGCCTCAGGAACGGAGCACCTCCAAGAAAGCTGGAATGGCTGAAGGACAGACGGGGTAGGTGCGTGGGTGGACGGACCACTCTGTGGTTACTTAGGAGAATCTGTCCTAGCAGGACACTTAGTAAGGGCACATTATAGATTTAGCTTACGCTGTTTTGTATTCTCATTGCTTTTTCTCATCCTTCAAAAACAGGCAGAGAAGATATCAATTCATTTCTTATCCCCAAATTCCAACCCTCTTACCTTGGCTTACGCAGGGCTGGGGTGGGAGAGGGCTGGGGTGTATATATGTGTTCACACTGACTGCAGGTCATTGCAAAGATAAACTCTTCTTTTTTCTTTCCCAGGGACTTATATCAAACAGAACAGTTTGGGAAATATCACCTGAATTTCACAAATTAACAGGAGGACTCTGAGCTGTGAGAGAAATAGAAAAGCCCAGGGAAGCAGGGTCTGCTGGTGGCCCTGCTCATGTCTAGCCGCGTTTCTTTGGGTAAATCACTTCCTGTCTCTTTGGGCTTCAGGCTTCTCGTCTGTTAAGGGAGGAGATTGAACCCAGGAGCTCTAAGGTTCTTTCTGACACTCACAGTCTGTGGTCCTAGAAAACTGATATCAGTCTGGAACAAACATGAGGTAGGGGCTGAGTTCTAGGATCAAGAATTTCTCTACCAGCCCTGCATAGAAAGAGAGCAAACTTTGCTCCTGGACAATGGTTAGCAAATGTTCTAACAGGTTCCTTGGGACTGCTGACCTGTGCCAGCATGTTCACACCACTCCATCTGAATGCTGGCCTTGGAAGAGCCCTGCGGGAGAGGAGTCGTGCCCACCATGTCTCTGCTCAATCCCACCCCTAGGCAGTCAACCCCGACTCCGAGGAAAAGCAGGAAGTGCTTTCAAACCTAGTGAAAATGTTGGCATATTTTGAAGGATGTTTGCCAGCAATGGACAGTGATGTGGCCAACGCTCATGGTCACGTATGTCACAGAGGAGAGAAGAGTCCATGAAAAAGAAGATGCCTGTGAAGCGTCTGAGCTCTGAACTTTCAATGCTGGACAGAGAGAAAGGCAGAGCCATTGCAGGACTGGTTTCTATGTGGCTGCCATCAGGACTGACGTTTCTCTGCAGAGCCAATGAGCCCAAAGACCTCAGAGGACTGGCTCTGTCTCAAGATTTGAGAAGCGAATGACCCAGTTGGACAGACATGCACTATTCTGCCAAAAGACTGGTGCCTGCAAAAACACAGATACTGCAGATATCTATCTAGGTGCTTTTGTTACCAACTGTGTATGCTGTTCCTAAAAATAGAGGGGAGAGAGCGGGGTAGGGTGCCTGTCAGAGTTCGGGGTGGGAAAATATAGAATGGAAAACTCCATGTGCCCAGGGGATAAAGCAAGCCCATGGCTTCTGACTCCATTAAAGAAAAGATAGGACTCTGGGACAGAGATTCAACTCCATCCAACAGAGATACTGTCTACCAATTCCGCCTCCTTCCAAGTGTGCAGGAGACACCTAACTCAAGAGATGACTTTGGATCCCAGGACAATCTTGAACCAGAGTAGCTTGTGCCTTGTAAGATGTGTCTTTCCCCCAAGCAGGTCTGAAGTGCAGAGGAGGAGAGGGAATTCTGCAAACATTGGGCCACACATGCAGCAATGAGGCCTCCTAGGTAGTTAAAGATCCACTTTTGCTTTAAGAGTGCTGGAGACCCATGAACATGCAGCTGCCTCCCCCACCGACACTGCCCTTCCTAATCTTACCTATGGTGAAACTGAGGCACAAGGAAGGACAGCCAGCTTTTCTGCAGCTCTCATTTCAATCAGGGACACCACTGGGAGGAAACCCAGGATCTCTCCTTGTGAGTCCTCCAACACCTTCCTTTGCCTTTTAGCTCGATTCACACCACAAGTGTGCCTGCCTGTCTAGGTGTAGCAGAGTACATCTACTATTACATATAAAATATAAACAATTCTTAGATCCCTGCTTAACTTCCTATCTTTTTCTCCTCCTTCATGTAACTAGATTTTGGGGAAAAAAGGTTCCATGATGAGGGAAAACCACAGAACTGCTCAAAGGAGTAGACCTCTGGAAGGAGAGACGACAGCCCTTGTCCATGGGGCCTGGGAGTGCTTCAGATCTGGACTGTCCAGCAAGTTAAACGGAGCACGATTCAACAGAAATCAGCAATGGAGACATCTGTGCCAGACGACGTGAACTTCCACAACCTGGTTTTAAGGAACAGTAAATACAGTAGAGATAGATAGATACATTATGCTGAATCTTGAGTACTAAAACAAGGTATAAATAGAATATGTCAAATTAAAGACGACGAACATCACAGGGAATAGTCTGGTCAACAACCAGTCACCATTAGAATCAGAAGTAAACCCGCCTTTCACTGAGTACCTCCACGACGCTTCTCAATGCACTAAGTACATTTTTACCATGCAAAAATACACAAACATCTTAACTAAGTTTTTTTTTTTTTTGGTAAAAAAAATCAAACACCAACATTATGCATTTTTGTTAATTATATTGGTTAAAGTAACAGCCAGTGGCTGCCAAATATCAGATACATCATATACATATTTTTATACAGAATCTGGACAACACAGCATTACACATCAGAGAGAGAGAAAGAGGAGAGAGATTATTTGTTCCTTTGTGGGTTTGTTCTTGTTCAGTAAAAAAATAAAGTAAAACATGAGAAGCAAGGCTAAGGAGAAAACACTTCAACGAGTCAGGAATACATCGGGAGAACTGCTAACCAGAAGTACAGGAGGAAAGAGTTCTTATTTAGGTCTGTGTCTAGAATTCTCTTCACTAAGAAACAAAAGAGCACACAGCTGTACTGGTTTGGAAAAGCAGATAGAGCGGTAACATCATGCTGTCTGTTTCCCAGCACGTTGCCAGCGAGAGGAAAAAATCATAATCACAAATTAATTTCACAAGTTTTGTTTTCGAAAATGTCCTCCCTTACCCAGGAAGCTGGGTAATGCAGGGGTAGGGGCAGCTCAGTTGAGAGAGTCCTTGGCAAAGGTTTGGCCGAAATGGTTGGCCTTAAGTTAGTTGGAGATGGGAACTGTCTGTGGGAATTCACGCAATGAAATGCGGCGTCGGCTCGCTCCCTCTAGCAAGATTCCCCGCTGCCAGCTAGCGACCGGGCCGAAGACACAGCCCCCGTGAAAGGCCCCGCTAGCCAGGCCCCAGTCCTGCCCCTTACACATTTGGCATCAACACAAGCTTAAGAATTCAACCTGGAAAGAAAACAAAACCTCGAACACAGGCTACGAAAGCACTACCATGGTCACGGTTAGATACAAAAACGTGAAAATTCAGATGTAATCAAAAATACAAAATCAGTTTCAGTAAGATCTGCTTTTTTTTTTAAAACCGTTACAGTGCAAGGTTTTTCAAATTACAGTAAAAGTTATGTGTCTGCGTACAGTAACTAGAGAAGTAGCGGATTTTGTTCTGCTAGAATCAGAGGTCCCTGATAAGTGAGAATGCACCGGTCTAAAACCCACCCCGCAGGGAAACGGACAGCCCTGCACAGACACAGGTCACGGTGTTCCACCCTCTGCGCGGGGACGGGAGGGTGGGGTTGCTTGCATGACCGTCAGCACCAGCTTCTCCCTTCATTGGAATAAAAAGGGTAATAAATAAATAGATGGTATTAAAACCCAACAAGAAAAGGACTGGAAAGCTGGGGCTGAAGGGTGGAGGGTCTGAGGGAGTTTCCCATGTCACTGAGCTTTGCCCGCTGTCCTCTAAACAAACATTTTTTAGCGGGAGCCTCTTCAGGCCCTGCAGCTTTGTGCTTTGGCCCCTGTCCCAGGCTGTTGGGAGAGGGAGTGGCACCACCTCACCAGGTGAAAGCAAACCAAGCGGGGGTCGCTCCCAGGAAAGGAAAGCAGAACACAGGACAGCCAGGAGAATGCAGGGATGGATGAGGAGCCACCGTCTGGCAAAGAATGACCCTTACAAAGGCCATTGTGCCTCACGGAGTCTTGTGTTCTGGAAAGAGTCAAGAGCCCCAGATGACATCTGAGAAAAGGAGATGACACTGAGAAAAGGAGCCCCCAGAGCCTCGCCTGCAGGCAACTGGTGGAAAAGAGCGATGTGCCTGAATGAAGTGACAGGTGATCGTCCTCGTGATCATGCTGCAGGAGGTGGGGAGAAGTGAGGGAGACTGGGCGAGGATCCTCGTCTGAGGTTTGTAGTGCCAGCCGGCTCGGGATGGGATAGGAGATGCAGGATGCCGTGGAAAGGCTCCAGGGCCTTCCAGATGTGATTGAAAACACAAAATCAGTGCCTAGGAGAGGGACAGGAGCCAGGCGCCTCGGGCACAGGCAGCTGCCAGAAGCCTGCAGAAGCCATGGAATCCCTGGTGGACTTTGACCTTCCTGGGCAGCCTCTCTCTTGCTGTATTCTGGTGCCCAACCCCAAGAAAACCACTCTGTGACCCATTTGACCCCTTCCTGTGCTCCTCTAAGTCCCTCCCAAATGTGTGGGGCCGGCTCTTCCCCTGTGTGCTGGATCTTGAAGGGAGGCTATTTCAGAAGGCAAGAGGCTGCTCCATTTGACCCCTTCCTGTGCTCCTCTAAGTCCCTCCCAAATGTGTGGGGCCGGCTCTTCCCTGGTGTGCTGGATCTTGAAGGGAGGCTATTTCAGAAGGCAAGAGGCTGCTGCATAGTGTGGGACTGGCAAGTCGTGTGCAGTGTGTGGACAGTACCCTCCGCCACCTCCCCTGGGATGTGACCAGTGGTTGGATCCACCGGCCTCCTACCAGTACCTGCTTATAGGTGAGCGAACTCTTGATTCTTACCTACAGCCCAAGAAAGGGAAGAAATGCTTACCCCTCTGCCACGTTAGGAAGTTTTCCTACCTTGAAATAGAGTCTGGGGAGTTTCTGTGAACCCAGGAAGCACTTGATTATCTGGTTCAAGATCTAGCCACTGAGGAAGTTTGGGCTTTCTCTAAAAGTTTCGCTTTGTTTCTTAAGAAGAAAAGAATGCTCCTCCTATCCCCGCAGGCTCGGGGCCCACCAGCGTCCACACTGCTCTGGTTCCTGCTCTGATGCGGGGAGGTGGGCAGCGGGGCTCAGCCCCCACCTGAGGCTTCCTTCCTACGGCAGGTGCTCTGTGGTCTGTCCTAGGAGTTATGGCATCAGGAAGAAGCTGTGTCTGCTCTGCACTTTTTGCATAAAGTGCTCACACTTACTCATCCTTTGTCACAGGGGGTCCGACCTTACTAGTCTTCCAGATCTCTTCTCTCACTAAGCTGTCGCAGAGTTCAGTACCCATCCACAACCTATCACAGCAAAGTGTCTGTCCTGGAAACATTCTCTGCACTCCTCACCCAGCTCTGACTCAAAATACTGCCACAGCCTGGTCCTCTGGGGTACAAGGTGGTGCTCTCTCTGCTCATTGCTCTGGGTGCCACTAAGTGGTTTGTCCCTCCAAATCAACTGAGCTCTACAGAGACCCTGATCATGCATCTTCCCTCGAATGGAAGGTTTTTACAAGATGCAAGCTGTTTCACCTGAACGGCCTTAGCAAATGCCTGCGTTCTTCTTTAGCTAAATCTCCAAACCTCTGCCTGGCTAGAGCTGCTCTCTCCAAATGCTGTATTTCTGATCTGGCAGTTTGTAGTTGAAACAACATTTAAGGATTTGTGATCACAGATGTTTTTACATGAGGAAAGAGACAGAATGAAATTAGGGAATGAGATGATGTGCAGTGCAGCTTAAATGCTGAAGAAATGCTTCACAGGTCCTGAAAGTGGCCCCAGGCAAGGCTGTGATGCCCGCCTCTTGGTTCCAGGACTATTTGGTACTATTTACCATTAGTTAGCAAGCCACCCTGGCTGAAAGACCTTCCCAGGAATGGTGTTTTGGAACACAGACACGGTCATCCCAGGGCCTTGGTGGGAAGTAGGTGGCCTGTGCTCTCTGACTCTCAAGAGTAGGGGGTATGGACATCCCCGACTGGGCATCAGACTCTTGGTCAGGCTCTTACCCCTTGGCATTAGCGTGACTCAGGCAGGTTGACCTCTCTGAACTTCAGTCTCCTCCTTTGCACGTTGGGTGTGTAGTTACTTGTTCAGAGGTTGCTGAGAAGTTCGGATGAGACGCTGCATGTGAACTCGCTCCATGGACACTTCGAATGTGTGGGGATGACCTCGTTTACCACTGTCAAAGCACCAGGCCTCCCCTGAGACGAAGCTCAGTAACATTCTGCGTCCAAAGCCCGTTCTTAGTGCACAGTCATCCACTCTAAGTGGAGGGGTAGAGGATGGTGGGGCATGCGGGGCCCCTTCGGCTTGGTTTCCTTCCGTTTGGCTAGTAACCCCTGTCCATCCAGCGCGGCCCATCCTTGCCTCATGCCCAGCTCATGCTCTGTCTCACGCCAGTGCGCTCGAACTGCTTCACATCAACAGCAAAGCGTTGGTGAAGCAGAGTGTGTGTGTCTGTTTGTTTACTTTCGTGATACATGTTTTGAGTGTGTTTATTACATGGTGAGCAATTGGCTTCATCTTTTCTTTTAAAGCAAGAGAAAAATATAGCTGAATTGATTTAGGACATGCTTATCTTCAATTTAAGGAGGATCTCCCTGGGTTCTCACGCTCGTAAGCGTTAGGGTGGGTCAGGAAGGGAGCAGCTACCTGTTTTCTTGTTTGTCAAATAAGTGGGTGTATTGATAACAGAACTTTAGGATGGGAAGGGACCTTAGTGAGTGTCATCTTCATCTTGCAGCAGAGGAAACTATGTTTGTGCTTGTGTAGTGGGCTGGGCGTGAATCCAGTACTCTAGGGCTGCACTGGGGGAGGAGGGCTGACGGCAGCTCTCCGTGGTCCTGGAACGCGAGAGCACGGCTTCCTGAACTCCGCCCCTCTACTTGAAGAGATCATCCTCCATCTGCTCTCACCCACGTGCTCAGAGAAAATTGCTGGATAAACTCCTGGTGGACTTTTAGTGGTTCAGTTTGCCAAAGTGTGCTAGGAGATTAAGGGAAAAGCAATAACTATTTCTCGAAGGTTAAAAAAAAAACAACAAAACCACTATTTCTCACCACTTTTAAACAGTGAGGACTTATAAAAAAAAGCACTTGCTATTGACATAATCCATAGCTTTAAAATGGAATCATTTGGAGATAATATACAATATTTTGGAAACGGGCACCTGGTCAGTGATGAACGTAATGCACGTGGTAAGTCTTGATTTCAGAAACTCTCCTGCTGAAGTACCCCAAGACTAGCCCAGGCTTTTCCACAGAACAGAACAGTCACGAGAGACCAACAGTTCTTAAGAGGATTGATGACAACTCACTGTTGGCCTGAAGGGGCATGTGGGATTGGCCTAGGGTTCCTTCCTCACAGGGAGCCTCTGAAGGTGAGTGGACTAATACAAGGTCAGTGCTGACTCTGGGTCATGCTACTGTGTCCCATTTCTCTCTTGGTGGCTGTTCCCAAGAGAATATCCTTTTCCCTCACTCTCTGTAACCCATGCACCTATTCCTAGCAAATTGCTTAACCCAAACCCTGTGAGTCCACAAGGCTCAGGATGAAGGCATGTGGTCCGTGGACATGAAGAAATGGTCACTAAGAATGATAGCTAGAACGTTGTCGGAATGTTGAGATCCATGCCTCTCATTTCTCCTGGAGCTGAGGAGTGAGGGGCCCCATTCTTCAGTCTCCAGACAAAGGCTAACATGATAAGGAGCGGGGCCACCCACCTTTCTTCTACAGCAAACCACCTCAAGGAAAGAGGAATCTTCTCATGACTCTTCCTTCTATTTGTCTCTTCTTTATGCTTAAGCTTTTCTTCCTAAGACAGCATTGCTTTTGACAAGTGCTCCTTGAGATATTGCAAGAGGCTCCTTTAGATGGCTACCAAGGAGCCAGTATATTCGGTGCACTGTAGGGGTGAATTTTAGGAAAAGGAGAGGAGGATCAGGGGACACTATGTACATTGTTTCCTCGTGCACTGTCCCTCATGTCCTAAACCTGGGATATGCCACCCATGAGGAACGCTCAGCCATCCTTCAGGAAGGCAGATGGGGCAGGAGAGCTCAGGAGGTCCCACACTACCTCCTCTGCCTTTGGGCTCAGTGGTGCTAAGCTGTCTTCCTTTCCTTTTACTCCAGAAAGTTCTATCAGTCCTCATTACTTTCAGGCTTACCTCTCAGCCCTTGAAGCACAGGGCTTAACTCCCCCACCAGACTGAGAATTACCTGGGATGGGGTCTCGTCAAATGCTGGGACCTTCACTGGCTCAGTGATGAGAAGTAAGAGGTCTAGACAATGAACAGAGTGAGTCGGCTGTGCCTGAGCTCAGGAATCTGGCTGAGCCCTTGGTTCTCAAGAGAAGAAATCGCTCCCTTCAGTCCCAGAAGAGATGGCTTCCAGTTTTGACAGCTGGCAGGAGGCAAAGCGAAGATTTTCGCAAGCTTGCCTGAGGGAGAGTTGGAGCCCAGGTCTCAGGTTAGCCAATTTAGAGGCAGTGACTCATCTTAGATGTAGAGTTTTGCTGCTTGGTTTCTTTTTAGCAGTTTGGGCTTGAAAAAATAATGGTGCTACTCAATGCCCTGATCCCTTCTCTCCAGCATGGAGGGATCCTGCCAAAAGAGCCTCCTGGGAGAGATCAGAAGGACACCAACTGACTGAAAAAGTGGGTTCTCATGGGATCTACACTAGGCACTTTTTTCAGGGAAAATTTTTGGAAATAAGGGAAAGGGTTTTTTTCCATGTGTCAGACTCCAACCTGTGCCTCAGGGGCCCTACTCTTAGGCCATTTCGAGATGGGTTGTTCGTACACGGGTTAAGCCATCCTCTGCTGCAGGCCGAGGTCAAATGTACCACCATCAGGGCAAACTCTCAAAGTTCAATTAGGCAGCAGGAAGAAAAGAAAGTCAAAATGCCCCCATAGGGAAGAGTGTGGTCAGAGGGGTGGTGAGAAAGGGACTTCCAACCAAGACCCTTGAGCACACACCGTGCTTTTATCTCTTGTTATTCAAGGGAAATTGGGTGAGTCATTCAACCGCCTATCTCATTTCCCTCTTCTGTAAAACAAAGCCATATGTCATGTCCTTCTAGGTAATAAGGCCCCTATGAGGAGTAAGTTATGTAAACTACATAAGAAAATGCCCAGAAAAGATCATAGCAAGTGGGCACGAGGTAAGCGCAGGTCCAAGCTGAGCAACAAGTTGGGCACACATTCTGGAGCAATGGCATGGCGTGTGAGGCACATGGGACCAGTGAGGGCCTGGGTGTCACTCTCAACCCGAGGCGTGTGGGCACTGGGGCTCACAGGACCCCAGCTGGTGGGTGGGAAAGAATTATCACCATGTAATGTATCAAAGATTGGAGTTCAAAGTGATTTGGGCGAGATAGAAGCCCGCCTTTTCTGAATGGATGCTAGGCTGACATGGTTAGTCCTTGAGCCCCAGGGACGCAGGGTGGTCACCAGCCCACCCACCCTGAAAAGATTCCGGGCCACGGATTGGCAATAGAGTTATTCTATGGAGGTTAAAGGAAGAACAACTATATGGAACCTGACTAAGGGAACTTGGGGGATTCCAATCGGGATTCCAGGCCTATTTGTTCTGTTAATCCATTCTAAGGTGCAGAGCGGCTGTCTCCCGCCCTCCCACTTGACATGCTGAAACTCCGAGATCCACATTCTGAGACCAGGCCCCGCTCTGCACATGTCAGAGGCTCGTGCACCTGCTCCGCTTCCTCAAGTCTCCACGTCTCTACTATTCTAAGTGCTTCTGTTGTTGTGTTTTGTAAATCTCAGAACATTAAATTAAGTTGGGCAAACTGTGGGAGAATCTGTGCTTAGGGCTGAGGGGATTGGAACCATTGAGAAAAGGGTCGGTGAAAAACAGTGTTTCTTGGCCTCCTTTTCTATGCTCTTTTTGTGGCATCTGGCAAGGCCTAGAATCACTGCACAAAAGATAAGAGAAACTGGGCCTTACCCCAAATCCCAAAGACTCGGTCCCCCATTAGGACATGCTGTGGCCACAGTGACCAGCTCTGAGGCTGGCACAGTGAGGGCCTGAGGCTGACCGAAGTCTGGGCAGCTTGAGTCATCTGGGAGGCTGTGGTGGGCCTCAAACATTCCAGAAGCTTAGCCTGACCAGAGTGGAACTGAACCCTTATTAAGAAACAAAGAGTGGGTTTTTCTGTGTTCTGATGCAGCTATGGGCTTTAAGAACTTCCATTCCTCTTTCAATTTCCTCCTCTTTGGTCTTAAAAATTCAGTAGTCCCAGAAATCATATGTAGTGTGGTCAGTTGACAACTTCCAGTCTTCTGATGTACCCTCACTGAGGAGGACTTGTGAGTCACCACTGCAAGCCTCATTCCTGGTATTTCCACCGTACGTGGAGGGCCAGAGGGATGGGTCTTAGATACAACAAAGCCACAGGGACCTGAACATTGAGCCAAGGCAGGAATATGAATACACAAGAGCACCACAAGCCCACCTCATGGGGGTGTCCCAGCAGCCTTTGAAGAAAGGGCATGGTTACCCTAAATGGGGAGCCATTCCCTGGACCACACGTCCAAACCATGAGCTAACCTAGCTGCAGCTAAGGGACTATTCTTTCTACAAAGTTGGGTGACGTTAACAGACAGAGAAAGATGCAGGATGGTTTGAATGTGTTGTTGGAGACTGTCTTGCTTTCTCATCAGAAAGCAATCAACGTCTTAAGTGCATGAATGAGGCAACATGACTGTGAAAATGGCCAGTCCTATTTACCCATCTTCATGTACCCTGTTGATCCTTCAAACCCCGACTCAGATGCCAGTCTTTCCAAAGCCTTCCCTTGCACCTCCAGCTGGAAGTATCTCCTCCTGTCCTGGAAGCCTATCATATCTTGCCCCTCTCTTTGGGCTCTATTTTTCACTGTATCATTTTTATTTATGTACATTTCTTACTCTTACATTAAATTCCTTTAGGTTTGTTTCATATTTATATCTCCTACAGTTCTAGCCCTGTGCTTGATGTAGTAAGTGTTCAATAAATATTTGACAGTCAAGTGACTGAATTTGAGGTGGGAATGCTGTTCTGGCAGGAAAGCTCCAGTGGAGTAACAAAGAGTCATTATCTGCCACCTTGCCCTTGCCATGAAGGTCAGTGCATGGGAGACCCGGTGGCCTGAGAAGTCCGAGGTCAAAAAGTCTCTACCACATCTGCAGAACACTTTGAATTGAGGGAAAAAGAAATTCCTGCATCCACATCCCATTGAATATACCTGCTGCCTCTGGTCCAATGATTTCACAGTTCCTCAGGTACAGAAGTTGTTTTGGTCCAGAAGTAGGGCACCCAGAAATCAGCTAGGGAATTCCGAATTCCTAACTGGAGATTTCCCTGGGAGTTCAAGAGCAGCTGACAACCACTAACGGGACTGAGAGCATCTCTGAACAGAATGATCACTTCCTGGGACAGCGCCTTCTCCTTTCCCAGAGAGCTAAGTGGTGTCCTGTAGAAATAATGAGAAAAAACTCTCAAGGTCCTCATGGCGGTGCAGAAAACTTCCCATAGCAACCCAACGACAATGGTCAAGACCAAGGACCAACCCACTCTGCAGAGATGTGGTCTCTAGACAGAAAAGAAAAAGGGAGGGCAGGGGAATACTTCTAACGATGAGTTGGAGTTCAGCTTCCTTTCGCCCACTGCCACGCTGGCTCTCCACACCAGGGACTCCCTCTCAGCAAGGGAGCTTTGCTAGCAACCGAGCAGAAGGTCACTACGTCTACAAAACTGGCCGGGCTGAGGCAGTTCTGTCTGCCCTCTCTTGGGTTACCTTTAGAGTCTGGTCCATTTGGACCCTTCTTCTATACAAAACAGGTTGAACCTCATGCTTCGGGCTACCAACATGTACACCTGAATTGTCTCCACCACAGATGCAGCAAGGAGATCCCTCTGCTAGCCCGGAACTTCTCGTTATCTGTGCAATGGGTGTGGGCCTCGGGGAGGGGCGGCACTGTGTGCGCAGACAGAGACAGAAGCCAGCCTGTACTCCAACTGCAGAGGGTCTCGGGAAATAAGGCTCCCCTGTGGAAAAGCTGGGGAGCTAGGATGACCAGAAAGACTGGGTCAAGATGGGCGGGAGCAGGTGGCTCAGTTGCCAACTTCCTCTCAGCGTTGGGTGGGGTGGAAGGTGGCAAAACAAGAGAGGACCCCACAAAATCCACTAAAAATAGGCTCCTCTGAATCTGATGGAGATGTCACAAGAAGAATAGGGAATAATGAAAATCGTGCTTCCTAGTACCTAAAAAGACAGAATAAAACAAAACAAAACAAAACATTTCTTAAACAATTAATTATCTCAAATAAAATCTTGGAGTCTCAGGAAGCTCAGTGAGGTGGCAAACTCCTCAGAATCCAAAGCCGACTCTGGAAGCACATTGTCCTCGCGCCCATGTGAGTGTGGTGTGCACGTGTGCAAATGTCATACATCCCCCCTCACCTGCCTACACATGTACACAAATATATAATATGTGTTTATCACTATATTTTTTCCCTTCACATCAACACCTGTGTGTTCCAACTTCAGTACACATTTATCTGCATTTCAGTTCACAGACAGACCGTTACACCATGAGAAGAGAGACAGAGCCAAGGACAGGCAGGGTACCCCTGGCAGGAGCTGTTTTGAACACTGGCCCAGCATCTGTGAAAGGATGAAGCAAACCTCCCCAAACATGAGTCTAGATGCCTGTAGTTAATGTACACCAGCAGTTCTCCTCGGCCATCAGGAGAAAAAAAAGAGAAAACGAGATGTGTTGTAAAATTGAATCTTGGGTGTTTTCCTTTTTTTGTAGCATTGTATGAAGTTTATGAAAAAAGTCACCGATTATGGAATTGACTTCCCCTCCTTCAGTTACACATATCATTTGCTCCTTGGAGCTGCGAAATAACAGAACACTTAAAGGGTTTTGCCAAAGTATCATTTTTAAGGATCTTTTACTCTAACTTATAGACTTTTATCCCATTTAAAACATATTGAATGAGTTTGAGAAAAGACTTACATATTTTGGCCAAAGACACAGAAAAACAAGAGTGTTGAACTGTACAAATTATCTAGGTCTCATGACCTAGACGTGCTGAGCTAAAGCAAAGTAATTCTGTCCAAACAGAGATGAAGGGGACGGTTGCAGACGGTCCACCTCCCCTCACGGCCCCTTGAACCTGTATTGTAATCGGTTAGAGTTCTTCTGAAAAACTCAAGTCTTTATGGCAATGCTGGCTTGTAGACTACAAATGTTCCCAAATCACCGTCCCTCTTAACACATGGTATGGAAGAGAGTTCCAGAAGGTTTAGAGAAGAGGTGGAGACTGCACACAGGATAGTTTACCAGCAAATAGCACAACACATAAAATCAATGTGGAGAAAATGGCAAAGTCAAAAAGTAGAAGCAGCCAGATCAGACAGGAGTGCTTAGGGAGTCAGTGAGCTCCATATTCCATGCCAAGAAATTGAACTTCACAAAAGAAATAAAGTCGGACCTAAATAAGTATCAACAGCTTCAGAAAGTCAAAGCCAAACCAGTGTTTCCTTGTTCCCCCTACACACACATCTTTTGTTCTAAACCCAAAGCTCAATGGTGTTGAGATCAATAGTTTTATCTGGAAGATTCAAGTCTACAAAGACACTTCCCTTCCGTTTGATCACTTGAGTCAACAGAAATAAAGCACCTTTGAAACCCATAGTTGTTCAAGAATCCTAGTGTCTTATTCAATGTGTCAAAAAAGCACAGTTAAAATAATTAAAATAACTCATCAAATGACAAACACAGCGATATTGACTCTCGTGAATAGGCAGAAAGTTCCCGAGGACAGTTCACAACCAAGATAGAGCAGAATAAAAGGCTATGACATTTCATGAATATTCTGTGTTATAGCTTTGAACTTTATTGCAAAGCAAAAAATATATATTTTTATATATATATATTTTTATCTACATTTCACCTCTGACATTGTACACAACACAAAAGCACAGGAAACCAAAAAAATCATAATGAGGTAGATACATAACACTTACAGATGAAGGAGACTAAAGATTTTAAATTTGGCTTAATACTGTGGTCACCAATGTATGCATTTTCAACACAGCAGCAAGCATCAATTAACAGGGCAAGAAGCTCAGTGATCTCAAATCCAAAAATAAGCCCCATTAAAAAAAATACCTGCTTCAAAGTGAAAAATAAATTTTTAAAAACTATTAAATAGTTAGGGATTCAGATGTGTTCAATTGCAAACCCTGGCGAAATTTTAAAAGTTTTTATTTTTGCTTTTGTGCCCGAAAAAAAAAAAAAAAAAAGCAATTTTAACTTATCTAATGAGGAGTAACCCATCCCGTAGGGCTGTTCTACGTACTCTCGCCAGGGGGAGTGAGCGCCTACTGAACTCAGCAGCCAGATATCGACAGTCAGGGACCCAGGGTTTCCAGTTTCCCTAGAGTAGCCTGCAGCTCGACAGCTGCTGCAGCAGGACCGCTAGCCTTGGGGAGCCCTTGCCCATGCAGGCTGCACATGAACTTGGCGGTGAGGTCTCCGCCTCTGCTCTTCCTTTCTAAGATCCTTCATTCTTGTAGTGGTTGAGCAGGGAGTGTCTACCAGTTGGACACACTGGGTTGGTCTCTTTCTCCTCATATTTCTGTTAACAACACTTGCAATGGAATGCTCAACGGGCCACCGCGAAGGCCACCTCCAGCCTTCATTTTAACTCTAAATGCATTCACGGCGGAATGTACTGTCAGGCAGTGGTAGCTGCTGCAGAGGTCAGCTCCCTCCTAGCCCTCATGTCTGCATCCTGAATGGAAGGAGGACGGGTGAGGAGAAGGGAGTGGTAGAGGACATGGCTGGTCGAGACGGTGACCAGGAGAACAGATCTGTGAAACCACCAACCAAGGATGGGTCAGCTCAGGCAAGTGCAGATGGCCAAAGGAGGACTGAGGGGCTCCAGCTAAAATCCGGGGAGTAACCTTTGAGTTTGTTGTGACTAGAAGGCTCTAGAGGCCCTAGAGGAAAGCAGAGGAAATGAGGCTCAGATACATCTACGGGGCTAAACGCCAAATTGGATCAAGCTCCCTTGGGTTGTTCATAGCTGTTTTTACTCTGGACATGAACTTGCTTTGGGTGAGAAATAGCTGGGACAGCTGCAGGCCAGGCCAGAGGGTGGGGTCCTGGTGGAATGCCTGGCATGTTTGGGGGCTGATGGGAGAATGGGAGCGGGAACTGATCAGAGGCCACCTCAGTGAGGAGACGGGTGCAGGAGCAGCATGCACCTCAGGGAGGCACGAAGTCAGCTGAGCTGGGCAGAACAGTGTGGATGACCCTGTTCACAGGTGCCCTTCATCTTCCCTCTGGTTCGAGAGTGCCCTAAGAGATAGGCTCTCCTCCTTGTCTTCCCGGTGCCAGGCACAGCACCTGGCACATGGAGGGCATCCTCCAGGTAGAATTGCCTTTTGGAAAATGGAACAAGATAATTGGTTTGGGGAAGAAGGGAAGGCATTGGCAGTATTCCAAGGGCTTTGAAGGCCTTCTGAGTACATCTTCTCCTTCTGAGCAACACCCAGTGACCTCCTCCTGCCTTCCTGGGTCCAGCTCAAATGAAGACTCACATTGAAACCATGTGCATAAAACATTGGGCCCACGGGGACAGGAACTCAAAACCATTCATCTGAGTCTGTGCAAAAACTGAGGCCACAGCGAAGCAGGCAGCTGCCTCCAGCGGGCCAGGTGAGAGGTTGGGGGCGGGTTGCCGTCTGCCCCAAACACTTAATCTCAGGAGGCAAAGCCTAGAAAAGCCTGTGATTCCCTCTTGTGCCTTCAAGTTCTGGGACAAGGCAATGCTGAGGGCACTTCCAAATGTCCTGAAGCTCAGTAGTCCCCTTGGAGACCCACAGCAAAAGCACTCAGTCTGAAAGGCAGGAGGCAGCCATGCACCAGCTCTAAGGGAGGACCAGCTGACCACAGGGTACTTGGCAGTGGCTCAAGTTGAGGGGCTCTTGTCCTCGGAGGCCTTTAGAAGTAAGTTTGATCCTTCCATCTGTGGCTGTGGATGAGTGAAAGTAGGCGGCGTGAGTCTCCTTCAGGCCCTGAGATCCCATTGTTCCTCATCCTCTGAAGAAGGCCCGCTGTGCTCAGGGACTTAGGGATATTCCCCATGGACAAGGGCTGTGCCTGTGGCAGGATTAGGACACTGTGGGTGTGTACGTGGGTGTGCGTGCTCAGCCAAGGGTGCCCAGTGGGCGCGAGCTGATATAATTGTTATGAAGCTTGTAAAGCACGAAGCTGACGTGGAGTCTTGTCACTCCCCTCCTGCAGAGTTCTCTAATCTCCCCTTTCCCATCCATTTCCTCTCCTCCCCTCTCATGCATGTTCTTTCCTCCTTTCTTCAGTGCACGTGACTGCAAGAATCACTTTCCTATGCCTGCTGTTCAGATGTTACTCACTTCATTCCCTGGCTTAGGAACTTACAGTGGTTTATCCTCCCAGGTCCAAATGTGTCAGTTCATTGTTCAAGGCGTTTTGTCGAATGCACCTGCCAGCCTGCTGTGTTATGAGCTGTTCTGGACCAATCACGGAGGCCACCAGGCTCAATTCTGCATTTTAGAGATGGGGCACCTGAGGCCCGTGGAAGGTGAGAGACCAGCCCAGCAATGGTGGGGGCAGGAGCAGATGCAGGTCCAGCCCTGGTGTGCTCAGCCCCACCTCAGGCTGTGTCCTTCTCAGCCCAGCACAGCTTTTTGCCAGGTTCTGCCTGGAACCGCTCCCTCTCGCTGCCGAGCCACAGCCACCATCTTCAAACACCTATTCACAACTGACTCTGTGAAGCTCAGATTTCTTAATTTGTTCTACGTGCAACTGCTCAACTTCTGTAACAGATCCTTAGAGAAATCACCCATTTATCTGCAAGTCACCTCTCAGGCTCATGGAAAACAAAAATAATATGTAACAGAAAGGAGACACGGAAGTCCTCAAGACAACCCAGACATGAGGAGGTGCTCCAGGTCTGCAGAGCTCCCCGAGAACTTAACTGAAAATTTCATACTCAGGGTGACCTGCAGAAAACAGGCGTCCTTTTCCATGGGGACAACTTATTTCAATAATCAGCACTACATTTTCCCCACTCTTCTCTTAGCTTCTGCAATCATCTTAATAGAAACAAAGATGCCCAGGCTTCCTGGCTTTAGTCCCAAGCAATCCACTTTGGGCACGATGAGCTACCTGGTCTTCATGACCTGCTGGGAGACGGGATGAGGTGGAGTAGCCTTGAAGAGGAACAGGACTTCTGGAGATGGACCAGCACCAAAATGGCCAGGTCTGACCCCCAGCAGAACCCCTGACTGACCAATGGACACCATGCAAGCCATGTAGACTCCCTGAGCCTCAGTTTCCTGATCTGGAAAAAGGGTTGGGATTTCTCATCTTGCGAGATTATTGCAAGGACTCAGATAATTTGTGTGAAGGCACCCAGAGCAGGGCCCGACACATCACCGATGCTCAGTTACTGTGAGCTGAGTCTGAGTTCTCCCATCCTGCTGAGGGGCTCTTCTCTGTATTGCTGATGTCACCTGCCCAGGTCACGCTGCACTTATTCTGACACCCGACCTTCCGGAGACTCCAGTTATCCTAAGTGCTTCTTTCTCTGAGGAACTGTGCCTCCTGCCATGACAGGAAGCATGACATCTCTTGCCAGATTCCTTCTTCAGAAGCAGCCAGCCTGGGAGGACCCTGGGCCCTAATGACCTCTCCGGCCTGGCATTCAGACTGTATATCTATGGGCCCTTCATGGCCTCAGGTGCCAGTTGATGTCAGGAACCAACGTGACGAAGGCCCAAGCACCACAACAGGACTCATCCATTCTGCTGGGGATTTCCTCGGCAAAGGCTCCATGTGTGCTGGTAATACATTGTCAGGCCTCTGCACAGGCAGGTTCCTTGGGTCTAGATGTGTGGCACAAACTCCATAATGCCACAGACCCCAGAGGTGGCATGTCGCTTCCCAGAAAGGCAGGTTGTCACAACCCCCAAATGGGGGTCAGGCACTCTGATTCAGCTCTGGGTGAGGAGCAAGGATCTAGACCACTTCCAACTT
Organism: Galeopterus variegatus; assembly: GCF_000696425.1. NCBI lineage: Eukaryota > Metazoa > Chordata > Mammalia > Dermoptera > Cynocephalidae > Galeopterus > Galeopterus variegatus. The sequence goes on along the minus strand of NW_007726859.1, from coordinate 109,647 downwards.
TTGGCCTCTCTTTATTTCACCCCAAACCCTGAACCTCATGGAATACCTGGAGCCTCTGCATCTCCAAGGCCTGGTACTGATGGCCAGAGAAGAGTGGGATCAGGGCTGGACCTGGACAACTTCTGAGAGGCCCCTGCAGCTCCCCAGCCACTTTTTAGGGAAGGACAGGGATTGGGAAATTTCAATGTCCTGGAACTGGTCCCCCTTAAATTTTCTGAGCCTTAAAGACAAATCGGTTTCTAGGAAAAAAATCCTGGGTGCTGGTTATGCAGGGATGGACCCCAGAATAAGCCTAAAGGTCTCTAGAATACTATCTCAAAGGGTAAGAGGACCCTCTTTTCAAGAGGAAAAAGAAAGACTGGGTGAGAAATTCCTGGGATGGGTATTAGCAGGTGTGATCTGTGGAACAGCACTTCGTTTAGATCCCCTGAGTAGCTAAGAGAACGTGTAGGGTTGGGGGAGGCAAGGGGTAGAGCCTGTGGGGAAGATGCACTCTTATCCGAGGTCCAACTTCCTTTTTCATTCCAAAGGAATTCCATCCGAGCTCCCACAGCCAGTGGAGGTGGAAGCATGTTGTGCTGGAGCAGTTAGGCAGTGTCCGAATTTATCTTTTAAAAACTGTCTTGGATGGCTCAGCCACCTTGTGCAAGATTTGTAAACCGTGTGCAAAAGTCAGACTTGTGCAGCCAGCCAGAAAAGTTGAGAAGCTGCCTTCTGTGCGCAGGGCTTTCCTGCCCAGTTTGTGCTTTGTGTCACCCAGGACCTCTCTTCTTCCCTGAAACTACTTTTTAAAACCTCTCGAGGGCATGCTCAGCCGAATTGGCTTTAGTGTGGAAATGTGGTAGGCCTCGCTGCTCTCCTCTGTAGCTAAGAGCACATTTCAAATGCCCCTGAATGGCGTGCGGTCTGCGGCCAGACCTCCTGAGCACTTTTGACACCAGGCTCTCAAAGACCCCCTTTACATCTAATTTTCAAAGTGGGAGCAGATGCATGAACACCATGCAGGCAAGTTGCCATCAGTGGCCAGCAGGGGAGGAGAGGTATTAGGAGACAGCAGTGCGACATGAAGGAAGTGGGATTTGGCACTGGGTGCAGTAGACAGACCAGGCGGAGTACCTGGGAAGGGTGCGGTTAGCCTAAAACTAAGGCAGAAAATACAAGCTCACCCTCTGGGGATAGGTTACTCCAGATAGATGACCATGAATAAGGAAAGAAAAATGTCCAGGCCACATCTTCCCCAGAATACACCAGCTCTCTACCATGGTCCTTATTCAGGACCAGGATGTAGGTAGCAACACAGCCGCAGGTGCAGTGACGTCCCACCCCAGCCCTGAGGTCATATGCTCATTGTTCCACATAAGCCAAATTTTTTTTCTTGCCTTAAGTCAGTACATCCCAAAACATACACTATAAAAAGTAGCATCTATAAAGAAAACAAATACTTTGAACCAAGAAGAGGATGAAAACAAGTTGTAAAGGCGAAACTGAAACATAAAGTACACATCAGTTCACTTGCAGAACCAAACAGGGTTAGTTACATCGAATCATTTCAAATTAAAGAAAAGGAAACCTTTTTTTCGTTAGCTCTTAAATTTAGGAAAAGAATCACTGCAGCATGCTCACCTTGAACCAGGGATTGGATATTGTGGTTCTTGCACAAAGGAAAAATCTGTGAGGGGTATGGAAACCAGTTTGAAAATCCGAGGTGAAGGGAGAGGGACGAGAAACGGGAAGATTGCATAGTTGTGAAACTGGCTTCTCATCAAGGTGAACTAGTGCGTCATCTGACAAAATAGCTTTTGATATATTTTTCTTCTGTTCATTTCTGTTTGTGGTATCTTGTTCTCTGTCCACCAAACATGTCGCACATTGAAACATATATACAGTTTACACACGCACACGCATGCGAGCACTGAACACCTGAATTACACAGCCATCCTTCGAGGGGACCTCTCACGACTCATCCCGGCGAAGTCTGTATTCACCAATACGCTTGCACTGCACGCTAACCCCGCTTCTGCTCAAAACTCATCTCTCAGATTCTTTCTCCCATTAACAACTAAAGGCGGACAGGGATTCGGGCCATGAAGAAAAGCACCAGAATGGTTCTATTCTCTTTCTGAACTTCTGTGGAAATGCCTGACATTGTGGTTAGGGGGTCACTGTATTTTAAGAAATGGGGGTGGGGGACTCTTTTTTTTAAGCTTTCTTGAGGTAAACGTTATTTGTGAACACCCGAGGCGGCAGACATTTTTACAGTGCCGTCGAGAAACCTTAGCATAAGGAGAAGCACACAGAAACGTGACAATCATGCTTAGAGCATTTAAAGAGCACGTCTATGTTTTTATTTATTTCCCTTATCTCTCATTCAGCCCATTCCTTCTAATAACACATGGAACAGAACAGAAATATGATTGGTTTCCTGCACCACACTGGGCATCCCTATCCCATCCCCACCATAAACATCTCTTGTGCACATACTAAAAATTGTGAACCCGCTGAAAATTAAAATACAGATGCACACACTACATTTTCCATTCTTTCCATCTGCCTCAAGCACACACACACACACGTATGTGTGTGCATGTGTCTATATATTTGATAGTTTATGTTAATATAGGAAATAGCAAAGGTCTTTCTTTTAATAACATTTTATATAGAATCTCTGCATCATATCTTTATTTTATATTCTCTCTCTCACTTTTTGGATAAACAATTAGCTATAACAATCTATAGTAAGGCTTCACAGAAAGAATTCTGTATGTTTTGTTTTCTCTAAGAACCAAAGTATATAAAATGAGGTTTGATTCTAGCACCTTATACAGTATTAGTGATGTTGTTCCCTTGGGAGAAATTAGCACTACTCAACACCCAGGTGTATCTCTACCAGTTACACAATATTCAAAGGTATTGCCAAAGGCAGTGTGTAAAACAGACGTTAGCGGAGATGGAGGGTGAGGGGGAAGCAAAACAAAACCCCAAGAAGAACATCTCAGCAACATACATACAAAATCTTAAAAACATGCCAAGTTGCTGTCTCCAAATGATGATTTAGTGATGCAGTGCCACCAACTAATCCTTTTACGTTACTCTTCCCCATGAGGTAAGGAAATATTTATGATCCCTATTTCAGATGGGGAAATTGACTCTAAGAGAATGCTGCAGGTCACAGAGGAGACTCTCTGAGTTAAGACACCAAGTCAGGGATGCCCGTCCTCCAGCCTCTTATTCCCAAACTGTCCCTTGCCACTTTTGATTGGTGAGTTGAGATTTTGGAAAAGCAGCTTATTGGCTACTGATGGGGGAGCTTAACAAACAAACAAACAAAGAATTTTTAAAAAATATCAGCACCAAAGGAAGTTCAAAAAAAGCTGCTCTTTGCTCCCTTATCAAACATTCCATGCTCTGGAGACAGCAACTTTCACAAGAAGGAAGAAGAAAACTTGTCACAGGTGAGTAACCCATCCCATCGGTTGGTGCCCTTCCTGAATGTCATACTGTCAAGAGAGCCGTGAGTTCCAGTTGAGTAGCATATATTTTCATAGAGGAATGATCAACTCCCACCAAAGCTGCATCAGAACCTCAATCATATAATTATATAGCTATAATGATATATCTATATCTATTTATATGTGTATACATTAAAGTCTTTTACTGCACTGGCACCTAATACCGAGGAAAAGTACTGGCATTGCTGTTTGCTGCAAGTGGCCGCCTTGAGTGGAGTCACATGACAAAAGCACCACGAGAAAAGGCACCACAAGGTTTCGAGAAGTTAAATTGTGTGTTCTCACTGCCCTGACCTCGTCATGGTGGGGGAACAGAAAAAAGTCTTTCATCTTCAGCAAGCACCCTGAAGTAAATAATTCAAAAGATCTCAACCCATGCACATCTGTCCATTCCAACTCAACAGGGAAAGAGGGAAGAAAGAACCTGACATTTTCATTTTTAATGCAATTTTCTTTTTGGCTAATAGAAAAGGAAAAGCATTTTAGTTTCTAAGAAGGAATGAGGGGTCTCAGACACTGGAAACCAAGCCCTCCTAGAAAAGTAACAAAAAAGGACAAAAATCTTGTGCTAAGGAAAGACCTACATGGAAAACTGTCTTCTTAACATAATTACTTTGTTGCAATTGATTAGGAAAAAAGAAGGAAATGAAGGAAATTACTCTCATAGGCACAGTTTGCCACAAATAGCACCGGGTCTAGATTAATGAGGAGGGACAGATGTCCGTGTCTGCCCACGTAGCTGAAAACCATGAGTGTTGACTTAGAATCAACTTTCCTCCATCTTCATAGTCTGGCCAAGAAAATGGAAGCAGTTGGCTTTCTGGAGCACCAAGAATTCTGTGTGCCACTGGCAAACCAGAAAAGGAGGGGAGGCAGCCGAGGACCACGGGGTGCGTGTCAAATGACATTTTAATTTTTATTAGTGTATTTGCCGGCCTTGAAATATCCCTTCCTATGTTTGTCATTCCAGGCGGGGAGCCGTGCTCCACATGGGGATAGGGTGCCTGCACTTGCCCCAGGAAGGTCTGAGCATGGGGTGAGCATGGAGTGTGCAGAGCTCTCTCCAGTATTGTCCTTCCCGGGCTCCGGGTCTGGGTTGGAAAAGCGAAGTCAACTGAGCCATGCTGGTGTGACCTGCGTGCTCCCGGGACTTGCCTTCCACTCACCAAGCCCATGGCGACAAGACAGGGAAACCTGGGACCAGGGTGAAAGTGGCTCCCTGTGCTTTTCCCTCTGGTTCCTCTGGCTGGGGGGGTTAGCTCAAATTATTTTTCAAATTCTGATGCTTATATAGACCAAAAGTGATACTCCCATTTCAGTATGAATAAATGATTCCTACCACCTTCCAACAGTCAATTACTTATTCAAGCCTACTTTGGGGATAGGGACAACAGGGGCACACAAAAGCCTTCTGCCAGAAAAGCCCTCGACTTGCAAAGGGGCTCCCCAAACACCTTCACAGGACAGAGGAAAGCCATCTGCCCCCTCTGTGCTCCTCCCCAAGTCTCCTCTTATGCCATTTCCTTCCACCCACCTCCTGTGATAACAGACCTGGGATTGGGAGTCTCTGTCTGCCCATTTCTTCTTTCTGGGGGTCCTAGAATTTCTTTCTGGATAAGAACTGCATCTCTGGCTTCCAGGCCTTTGCCTTGTCACTGGCCTGACTGGCCTGACTTCTGCCCATGTCCAGCAGCCGCTGCGGTTGGGATCTAAACGGTTAAGCGCATTGCTGAGCTGCTAGGAGAAGGTGGTCATGATTTCATCCTCAGCCTTTATCCCTTCCGGGTTGTCATTCCATACTCTTCCTCCCTCCTTGCTTTATGCATGGGCAACAACTCTATTTTACACATAATAAGTGCTCAGTTAAATCAAATGCTGTTTTAAGAGCAGGGTTTCTTTCTCCGTCCAAGGGGTGCATTAACTAGGCAGCAGATGAAAATAGCCACATGCATAAGGCTCTGCTTGACAGGTCCCACGGTGGGGTGTAAAGAAGTATCCGTGCAGGTCAGGTGTGATAACGGGCAAGGTTGCTGCCTAGCCCTCCCAAAAATGTTGGTTAAGCCACTTCCACATAGATCTGTCCCAGAGAGATGGAGGCTAGAGATTGGCTCACGTGTATTTCCTTAAATTGAGATTTCGGTTAACAGCAGGCGGTCACGGTCTGTATGCTGGCGAGGCTCTGCTGCTGGGCTTTATCCTTAGATTAGAGGTCACCATAAATTATTTTCAATACCAGCAACTCAAGAGTAGAGGAAGACGTGGCATGAGAGCTTTGGAAGCTAAACGCCACTCACTCGGCTCTCCTTGGGACATAACAACCAATGATGAAGATTAGGTTACCTAAAGGACAAGGGAAGACGAAAAGAATCCTGGCTGGATGGAAGGGTGCATTTCCTGGGGTGTCTAAAGCTTCCGCACAAACTCCCCTATCTCATTGCACCCAGAAGAAAGGGATGAGAGCTGCCCACCACCAGCTGGGAATTGCCAGGTTCTAGGACCTTACTTTTATAAGTGCATGCTTGATCATGTGTTCAGTGGGAGAAAATATCTGGGATCTCAGACTTAATGGTGTTTATGACTGCTTTCCTAAAACCCACAAATATACACGCAGAGCAGTTTCTCTGACAGCCGGTGCACAGTGGACAGGAACAGCGAGAATACTTCGTCAGCCCTTTAGGGAAAATGACAAATTTTATGCACTCAACGCTTTGAGTTACCTGAGAAGTTCAACTAGTTTTGCTCTATGAAGAATCGGTTAGCAGCGTCATCAGCCTTATTGAGTTAAAATGGGGAGGATGACCAGTAGAAAAGTATTCAAGAAAAATTAAACAGATGTAAGAAAACATCCAAAAAATAACCATTGTTATGAGAAGATTGGATTCCAGCCTTCCCACCCCCACAGGAGTGGGCAGAGGCGTCAGGAGAGCCAGTGACCAGGCACACAGAGGCAACATGCCCCTGCAGAGTTCTCGGGCACACAGGGAGCTAGAAAATGCTGGAAAGCTCAGCCCAGCTGTAGGGAGAAAAACATGTGCTTTGAACAACAAACCACAGTGACAACCCACAGATGCCAAGAGAAGACAGTGAGACCTCAGGGGACTCCTTTTCTCTCTCTCTTCCTTCCTTCCTTCTTTCTTAGATTTTTTTTTCTGTAACAAACCTGTAATATTTTTAAAAGTCAAAGAAAAATGCCCTATAGAGATGCACCATCAGCCCCTCCCAGGGTCACATGTCCATCTTTCCAAGTCCCACCTCCACATTCCCCTCCTCATACCTCAAGGAGCCACTTTTCTGTAAAATCAAAAGTAGTTTTCTTGAAAACAGGTTTTATCATGAAAGCGTATTGCAGGGGGAAAGGTAATGGAGATACTATGCACTGGGTGTTGGGCTGGGGATGAGGGGCATGAGAATATTTCCAGGCCTGGAGGTTGGAATATATTTGCATGCACTAGGGGGAGAGAGGGTTGCCTGCTGCCTGTGACTCTGGGGCTACCGCGAGACAGTGGAACAAGGGAAGGGAGAAGAAGTGGCTGGAGGAGATGGAATGGGTGTGCTGGCACGGTGGCCCGCAGCAGCTGGCTGCGAGACATACTACCGGGTGTCAGGAGATGCAGACTGTGTTCGTGTGACAGATTGGAGGAGGGGACCCAAAACTACTGAGGGTCTGGGCTTCAAAAGGTGTCTACAGGCTTTGGACAGATCCCGTGATGCTCTTGCACTTAACGCCAGGCTGTTCAGGTGGTAATCTCGGCAAGTGCCAGCCTAGATCCCAAACACCCTTAGCATCTGGATCCCATCACTGCAGGTCACACCCGAGTCAGCAGAGGAGGCTCAGAATTGGATCCTGCTCAAGAAAGAAGACATGTGGCTCAAAACCTCTGCTGCACAAGCACCCTGTCCCAGCAGCTCACCCCAAATGCTCCTTTGCCTTTTGTGAAAGGATTCTTGCAGCACAATCAAGTATCCTTTTGCTTCAGCTCATGCCAATTCTGTCACCAAGGGCACGAGGGCATTGCAATGGCTTTTTCATGTCCATGTTTCTTCTGAAGTCTACCTGAAGACCCCAGAGTTGGGCCACTGCCATGGGGGAGGTACGTGGCACTGCTGAAGATGGGGTCTGCCTCCCACAGCACGATTGCTCTGGAGGGCCTCCTACTGGTCAGAGTTGCCAGGGGGCTTTCTATCCAGGCAGGCAGTTGCTTGCCCTGAGTCCTCATGTGGCTTTCCTAGGCCAGCCTGGGCCTCAGCTGCAGACATTCAGTGTGCAGGGAGCTGACCAGAGCAGGCTTGGTGGTCACCAGCCAAAGATCCTGGTGGCCAGAGACCGTCTAACACTGGCCTGGCTCGGAGCAGCTACTTCTGAGCTCCATCCCCCAGTGCATTCCCCTCTCTTTGCCTACACTCATGGCTAATGGCTCAGAGCCACTCCGTGTGATTTGAATTCCAGAAAACAGGGAGTGATTTAGAAAGCTGCTTCCTGGAGTTCTCTGCTGTGCTGTAAACTTGATGAGAATACTGATAGCACCTGGAGAGTCTCGCACATTCCCAGCACAGTCCTGTTACTGGCCTTCTGTCACAGACCGAGGAAAGGAAGGCACAGAGCAGCCCAGGTGCCTGGGAGAAAAGAAAAATCCATCTAGGCTAGGTCTATTTCAAGTCCGGCAAGAGCTCTAAACATTGGAACACTCTGTTTCATCAAACTCCTTAAGCCCTTTAGAAAAAGATACATATGTATATATGTATAATACATACTACATACATATATATGCCTGATATTGGCATGTTTATGTAGCATGATGTGGTCCATGAGATTAGAATGAAGTGATAGGGTCGTATACTTCTTAACTCTGCACAACCCGTGATAATTTCATAATCTCAAATCCCCTTACGTGGTTTTCCCTGTGCCTCTCTCTCTCTCTCGGGTATTTCATAATCAGTATAATTTTAAACAAATACAAATGAAGCCACCAGTCACAAGCACTCAAGCAGGTGCCATACGCTAGTGGTCAGCAGTGAAACTAGAGGGGACATGAACTGTCATATCGTATAGATTTTTGTGGTGGTTGTTATTTTGAGGAGATAATGCCCTAGACAGCCCAGGGGCTGTGAACACTTAGCCTCTGATAACATAGGTTATCAGCTCGTGTCCCAGCTGCTTAAGTAACACCACCTGCCCCTCTCTCCTGCCCTCCACCTCCGCAGATCCCTGCCAGAACCCAGGGCCATGCCTTCTAAAGGCACATGGATTTAAAGGAAGGGAGAAGCAGTGCCTGTGCTTGACTTCAGGCAGGCTGGGCCGAGGGTGACGCTGGAGGCTGTGTCTCGGGGGAAGCGGCAGCTCCTGCATGGTTGGTGGTATATTTGGTGAAGCATGCAGCAGTACTAGTGTCAAGGCAAGTGAGAAGGCTATGGGGATTGCATTCGGACAAGCAGCCCTGACTTGAAGCACTGTGCATGTGAACACTGGCCACACAGAAAGAAGGCCTTATGGGGTCAACACCAGGGCTGGGAGCTGCTTGTGAACACAGGCTGGACACGGCCAGGGCAGTGGCTGGAAGCTCAGAATGATCTGGGGCAAGTCGGCAGCCCCAAAGCTGAAGCCACCCCTTCCTTGGGCCCTGGGTTGAAAAAAAGGGGACACGAAGTCTCAGGACTACCTTGGGTTCCTAAGGAAGCTCCGCATGAGCGTCCTGGTCCTGCATCTGAGACAGAGGGAGCCACTGAGTCCCACGGCTCTCCTCAAAGCAGAAGAGCCATTTTCACATCCACCATCCACCTTCACTTTCTCTTTGTCTCTCCTTCCCTCTGAAAGGAGAAGAAAGTAATTATCTTCTTAAAGGCTGGCATCATATAATGATTTTTCAAAATAACAAGTGGTTTTGCTCTGATTCTAAAACACAGAGGAAGCCCCCTGCTGGGCTCTGAGGATGTTTTTCCTGTGGCAGGAAGATTTCTGAGGATTCAGCCCTGGTAATACTGAAACAGCATCCTAAAGCTAAAAGACTCTGGAAGCATTTCTGGAAAACTTTGATTTGGGGTTGGAATTCCAATCTGTTTAGCTCAGTAGGTGGTTTGGCTCTTTGTAGAAACTAGTGTACCTCTGGCACAGCACTCTGAATAACTTGAGATGTACTATCTTTTGGGATATTTTAGAATCCAGACTTGGTTCATTGAGTGTGTTTGGGAAGGGAAGCACTTTTTGCACATGGAAAAACAAATGGGAAATTTTAAAAGGCTTTGTTTTATGTGAGGCAGCCAAGAAATTGAAAACTTCCCCCACCACCAAAAAGAAAAAAAAATGTAAATCACATGTTTTGATTTGTAGTAAAGACCCTTGTCGTTGGAAGCCAAGACTTTCCAGCAAACAACAGTGTACCAGACTCTCCAGCAAAACAAACTAAGCAAAAATATCCCTCCACTCCAGGACAGCATAAGCGAATTGTTCTCTGGGTCTGAGGAGAGAAGACGAAGGCTGTGGCCACAGCGAGGCCGAGCCCGAGAGGAACGTCTGGAATAGCAGAGCCGCGAGCGCCGCTCACGGGGCCTCTCTGCTGTAGGCCTTCATTTTGCACAGAGGGAGCAGAGAAGCCACTGCTCGTCTGCTTCCCAGAAGAGCATTCTCTGCTGGAAGCCCAGCAATTCAAAGCCGTTCCCTCCTGCCCAAGTACTTGGGGAGGAAAGGAGAGTAGCCTTTCTGGAGCAAAAAGACAGAGAACACCTTTCGTGACCCACATTGAGACAATTCTGTTAATCTGTCCTCCTGTAATCTTTTAAAAGTATCCACTAACCATGAGCATGGCGGAACTAGATCATGTCTCCTTTCTCCACGGCACCTAGCATGGGGCTCTGCACACAGTAGGTGCTCAATTAATGTTTACATGGGTTTTAAATAGGAAGCAAACTTGATAACCATAATACTTTTGTCTTCAAAGTATTTACCAAACATTAGTCACTTTCTCCTCACAACAGCCCTGTGAGGCAGGGAGTGACGCTCTTCTCATCGTACACAGGAGAAATCAGGCCCGAGAGTGACTTAAGTCTGCAGGAGGAGAGAGTCCTGGATTTCTGACTTCCAATGACATGATCTGTTCGTGAGAATGTGCCTCTGCTTTCTGTAGATGTGTTCTCTGGACCTTTTGTAAAAAAAAAAAAAAAAAAAAAAAACCTTGACTATGTCACTCCATCGAATCAATTTCCTCTGTTTGGAACGAACATGCTTAGCTCTGTCTGCACCGAAGAGCGCAGGAGGAAGGACCCGCTGGCTGCTGCTGTCTTCCACATGCTTCCAGAAGCCTTCCTCCTCTTTGCCGCTCTTCCCATCCCTCTCCCGAGTCCTGCTCTTCCTGGCAGCTCTGCGGTCCGTCTTCAAAGTCCTCGTTCACAAATCTCATGCAGTTCATTCACCATCCATCCCAGCCAGAAGGGGTACTGATGAGAGTGGGGGATCAAGCGTGAGGTCACACTGACGCATCAGAGATACCTCGTGGAGATAAATAGTCCCAGCAGGGCTTGGCCTATCCACAGAGTAATCAGATATAAAATCAAACAGAAGTCGTGACTGAATTCCAAACTATGATCTGGTCCCTTGTGCTGTCAAGACAATGATATACCCTCGGAGAGCAGAGTCAGAGCAGGTGGGAAGGGGGCTCTGGTCAGGGCTCCAGCCACTGACACCTGCCCGTGGGACAGTCTCAGGAGCTGCCTGCTTGCCTGCTTGCTTGCTTTTGTGTGAGAATTTCTATTTCAGAATACACCTGAACTCCAAGGAAAGGGCCAGGCTCAGGTTGACTGATCCAGAACAGTTGAAGCTTCTAGAATTTTCCTTTCCAGGAAGGTTCTCAGAGCCAATAGGAATCAGTGTCACCACGGGTGCTCCTGAGTGCTGTATCCGTCCCTGTGACTCCCACCTGCTCCCACTCTGGTTTAGGTCCTAAGAAGAATGTGGAGTTTCTTAGGATGGGTCTGTTTTCTTGCTCAAAGTGTTTCTTGGTTGTGGAATTGATAACAGTCAAACCATAGTCAAAAGGGAAAAAAAAAAAAGAAAAAGAAAAAGAAATTCAACTTAACTTTTCCAATTCAAATTATGAGGAAAAAAATACCCTGATTTAGGAAAAAAAATAGTGATATTCCCCAGCCCTGTTTGTCTCTGAATTTTTGCCTGCAGGCTTCACTCAAAGCACACCAGGGAGTGATAAAAACCCACCTCTGGGACCCACATTTTGGCAGACAGAATGATTGTTCCAAAAGCGAAGTTTTGTTTTCTGTACTCTGCAGGAGGGAAGAGAAGGTGAGTCCGTTTGGTGAGGTGAGCCTCAAGACTGAGAAAGATTGCAGGGGAGGGCAAAGCAAGAGAGATTTCCTGAAGGGCTTTCAACCACCTTAAAAATAATCTCCAAATACTCCCCGTCCACCCCTTCTCCTGTCTCTGCAAAGCTCAATGAATACCAGTTTTCAAATTGGCCCTTCCATATATCCTCTGATATTTTGGGAAAAATTAACACCAGGAGATTTGGTTTTAGAATTATAAGGGCCACTTTGAGTCAGGAGACCAAGGGTCACCTGACCAGGGTACTGTTGTGCTGGGTTCACAGTGCTGTGAAGTATCTAAGAACTATAGGTACATGAAACGTCTCCCATGTCCTTCTTGCCAACCCTGGGGTTTCTGGGTGCCATTGCACCTGCAAAATACCCTCTCCTTCTGTAGTTCCGTTTCCTAAGGAATGAGGTCACCATATCTCCTTATATAACGCCTTCATTAACTGAGTCCTGGCAGCATCCCTGAGCAGGAGAGAGAAGGGGTCGGCCTTCTTCCTCTCCACTTTACAGATGGAGAAACCAAGGCACCGAGAGGTGAAGCAAGTTATCCATGATCACAGTGGGGAGCCTGAACCAGCCTGTGACCAATTTTCTGATCTTTCTGGGTTTAAAGAAGAGCTCCTGGGAGGTCTGCAGTTAAAACAAATCTGTCAAGCCCACTGCAGCCTGAGGACCCCCAAGCTATGCTGAGAGTGGAGATACAGACCAGAGAGCTCATCGGCTAGGGGCCGGTTTTCTGTGTCTGCCATGGCAGATGGCCACAGGTTGCTTACAGAGGGGTGTTCACTGGGTTACCGATTGGCACTCTACCAAAGGGAAGTTATTTCTTCATCCTCCTCGGTTTGAGGATAGTGTTAGGAGTGCCCTCCCAGGAGGCAGGAGCACAGAGGAGCTGACTGACTTCTGTTTCTTCTGGGGTGGGGTCTTGGTATTTGTGCTAGACACTGGCAAGGGTGGCGTCTCCTACTGGGACCTGCACATTGTTGTGTAGGTGACAGGGCAGCCTAGGGCAGGTGTCCCTAGGTCTATTCTTGGTGCTTGACATAAGGTGTTGGCTGAGGGCATGGGGAACTCCAGCAGAGGTCCGTCTGCTGCCCTCAGGAGCAGTCATTAATAGCACTCACGACCTTGGCTCCAGAACATACAAGCCACATCCTGCCAGCCACTGCAAGGCAAGGCACGGGGAGCCAGAAGCAGCAGATGGCACTGGGAGACCAGAGTAAGGCAGGAGGGACCGGCAGGCAGGGAAGGAAGCCACAGCCGGTGGAGGCAGCAGCCCCGACCTTTGACCTTTGATATTTGGCCAACAGCGCAAGGCGCAGCAGCGTTTAAGTGAGAAACGAAACCTTTAAGGTGGCTAAGAACAGGTGAGGAAGAGGCTCGGGTTGCCAGTGCAGGAATTTAGGTCGAGCGGCATCTTTTTGCCCAGTGAGAGGGCGGAGCTGTCTTTGCATGTTTTCACCCGGTTTGGAATTGGGACGGGCACACACAGATTTAGCACTCTCGGGCAGTCCTCTTATGAGCTTATGGGTTTGCAGCTTGCGGCCAGCCAGCCGGTGCCACCGCCATGTGCATGAGAATGGAATGTCACTTCCAGGGGAGCAGGCGGTGTGGAATGAGGAGAAAGGGATCCAGACTGAGACCTCAGTGAAGTTCCCACTGTGTTCACCTCATTCACACCTGGTCCTTCATGAGAGGTGCCGACACCAACTTAAGTCCACTTCCTGTAGGACACTGTGTGGTGCTTTATGCAGAGGGTCGCTCGACAGAGTCTAGTGATCAATATGTGTTTGAGAAGTGAATGAATGGGACGGCCACCTATAAGGCCAGCCCACCCCCTGGTCCTTCCCTCCCACTCATGCGGGGCCTTTTCTAGGTCTCCCTTGAACTCCTCTAGGTCTCCCTGGCAGTTTTCTAGTCCACAATGGGAATGTCACGTGGATGTAGGTGAAATTAATTGCAATGAGCTCCCTTCCCTTTATGCTCTCTAAATTTAAATTCCACCCCACTCCCCAACCAAATCTGGAAGTGTTATTTTAATATTTTTCAGTTTGGCAAAGAAATAACTGAATTTAGTTTCTTGATAAGAAAATCAAATAAACGTACACAAGGAGTCCTCTGTGCCCCATCATTAAGCTGCCACCAAGAGCTGCTGCTGTTGTATATACGTGGCCCGAAAGGCTCACTTTGAGTAAGACGCCACTTTCCATGGCAAAGAAAACCCCACCCTCTGTGCTGAACGAATGCTAGGTGACTGTCCCCAGCCTGCCCCGTCTGAGGAAGCCAGGAGCACGAGGGCGTGGGAGCTGTCAAATGCTCACAGCCCAGTCTCCACACCAGTGGCTCCGGGTCTGCCCACTGTCCTGCCCTCACTCTGTGTCCAGGTGGTGGATGGAGAAAGTGTTGCTGAGATCTGGGAGCACCAAGGTTGGGGACTCACCGTAGGCCCTGGTGCACGGAAGAGACAGGGAAGGGGAAAGCGTGCCTCCTCTGTCAGGCAGGTGAAAACTGCGGTGGGAGTTTAGGTGTGCAGAAACCGCGGGCCAGTGCCTGTCCAGTGCTGCTCCGAGCAAGATCAGTGTCAAAACCTTTCCTTCTGCCCCTGTGACCGTGTGGTAGGAGGGGGTCAAACTGGAGGAAGAATAGAAAAAATGATGGAATTTGGAACTTCTGAAAATCCTGCCAAGTTTTCTTTCTGACAATCAGGCTTGTCTCGGGATAGGGTCTGATGTCTATGGAGGGAGATACCACGCGACGGATAGAATCACCCCCTGACTGCGGGCCAGAAAGGGACCTGCTCTCTTTTAGCCATCATGGGACTCAGAGGGCCCATGGCTGTTGAGGGGCTGGGTTAGAGCCACAGGGGCCACAGAGTGTTGCATGCTTCTGTGCCTAGGGAGTGGGGGTGTGGGGGACCCCCCAGGCCACAGGGAAATGTCTTCCCTGATGGAGGCTGCGTCAGAATGACGGCATGTGCAGTCAGGGGGATGGGGCCTGCTCCACTCTGGGCCTCAGTCTGCATGGGGCGAGCGTCTTCCCCCACTTGCCGGGACTCCTCTGAGCCTACACAGCAGGTGACACCTTCTGGAGACAAAGTGGAGGAGCATGTCTGAGATATGGGAAACTCTGGGGCAAGTGAGGTCCATGAGGGCTGATCTGATGACACTGCCGATTGGGATGTCACAGGCTGTGACAGTGAGCTCAGGGGACATCACCTTGATGCTCTCTGAAAAGACTGAGGTTTCCTTTCATTCAGAGGCCGAGACAGGAGGCAGACCTCCCTGAGTGAGGGAGAAGCCAGGCTTGCAGAAGTGATGCTAACAAAACCAGTCATGTTTTGGCGACACCACCAAATTTCTGAGAGTGAAATAAGAGTCACTTTTCTGTGCGACAAGAGGAGTGAAATGTGGGGTCCGTGGGCATGTTTGATGGGTGGGGGGTGGCAACAGAGAAGGGGAGGGGGACGGTTTATTTTTTCCTATACCTCCTGGTACCAACAGGCTTATCTCCTTTCACAGCTAAATACTGGGAGTTGATTATTTTTCATCAAGAGGTTATGGCAATAAAATGGACCCAGAGATTTATTTTTAAAGCACGGTGGGTGTTCCACCAGGCAGCAGTGGGGCATCATGGGCTGACCACTGAGGGGCGGTCAGGGCCCAGGAAATACAGACTAGAAGCAGATGCCCAGCATGGGCTGGGGCCACCAGGTCTCACAGAGCCACAGGACAGTGTGAAGGATCTGCATCATCAGGACCCAAGTTATGGGGTGCGGGTACAAGGTATGGAGACAGACCTCCTGTCCCAGGGCGGGCTTGAGCACTGAGAGTGTGCACAATTCCCACCTGGCCTGGGACTGGGACTGTTGGGGGGAGGGTGTCCCTGCTCCTGGAAGCGTGGGGCACTGAGAGGCTGATGACCCTGAGGAGAGGGGACAGTTGCCTTCACGTTCCCTCGCTCCCTGTCTCCCTCATCCTCCACTTCTTTACTAACTTTCCTCTTTTCCTGTCCCTTAGCCAGACCTGCCTTCCCTGCTGCTGCTCAGGGACGCATGCTCTCACTGCCATTGTTAGGAAAGATCCAGCACGTGGGGCAGGGGGACGGGGGGGGGGGGGGACGCCACTTCAAGGGAGAAGCGCACCTTGTCCCCAGCCCAGCCCTGCAGAGGCCCCGACATTGCCAGAACCTCCTGCCCCTTCCCATTTGTCCCTGGTGGCTAAGGCCTCGGGGGCCCTCCACGAGCTGGAAGTTGTCACCCCAATGTCTGGTGCTCCAGGTCCACACCAGCAGCTTCCCTCTAAGTTTTGAGTAAGTGTGAGTGTCCCTGCACACATGTGCATGCACACTGGGTGTGAAGTAGCAGAGTCGAGATGGCAAATTAGAGCCGATGGCTAGGTTGAAACAAAAAAGAAAGACAAAAGAAAGAAACCAAAAACAGACAAGCAAGCCAAAGCGGCAGAGGTCCCGGGGCGGCTGCAGCCACACACAGCCAGACGTGAGGCGGGTGAGGGCTGGGACCCCACCAGCCGAGGGCACGACCCCAGACGGCCTCGCCTTCCCAGCCTCAGCAGAGTACAGCGGAGCTCAGAGCAGTCCGAGAAGGCCAGTGACAAGGAGACGCTGCCAGAAAGCACCTCTGGCCAGATCCAACCCCAAGTGGCCTGTGGGGGCCAGGGCTGTCCCTTAGATGGCAGAGACGGGACAGCCCTTGTGGAGGTCTGCACCACGGCCGGGTGTGCTCTGCGAGACCCACTTCCTACAGCTGCTCCTCCTCCTCCCCTCTGCAGGAACAATAGCCCTGCAAGGGTCGGTGATAGCATGTGAGATCAAGGACGTTCAGTTTTACACTGATATCCAAAACATGTTCTTTTATTTAAAAAAAAAAAAATTTAGGTAAGTAATAAAGGGGTGGGGGAGGAGAAGCCTCTTCGAATAATATTTTTTTAAAAAACCCACAAATATTAAAAAAAAAAAAATCCTCAGTTTTTGAACTTTTCTTTAAGAATAGTTCATTGTGAGGTCTTGCACCCTAAACAGTTATTTTTGGAATTAAAAATAAAAAATCACTGCTACACACAACAGAGACTAATGGTATTTACGTAAAAATATTGTGTGTGTGTGTATATATATACTTATATATATATATGTATATCTGTTTTTGTAGAGATTTTTATCTTTTTTTGTGAATTTTTTTCTTTTCCTTTTTTTCTTTTTTTGTGCCCAAGTAGAGATACAATGGGATTGAAATGATGCCCTAGAACAGAAATATTTTTTAAAGAAGCAATACTTTGAAACATAAAGATTTTTAAAATGCTTGAACATACTTGCAACACCTCCAGAAATTCGACTAGGTACAGTGAGGAAATAAACAGTTGAGCCAAACCCTCTCTCAAATGACATGGCCTCTAAGACCCAGAGTGCGCTGCTGGTATGAGTCTCGCTGCCCAGACAGGGCTCGCCAGGGCACAGTCCTGTCCAACCCACTCCCCCGCCCCCAGCCCCTCCTATACCCCCTCAACCAAGCCATAATCAGAGTCTGTCTTACATCGCTTTTGTATATTTCTGGCAAGACCTTGCAGCAGGGACACACACGTACACACATAAACACACACACACCACACGCACACAGTTCCCCATTCAACCTGGATGCACCAAGTGAACTGAATGACTTTCAGCCAACCACAATGGTGAAAGACAGAAGCACCAGACAGTCT
This sequence comes from Galeopterus variegatus, assembly GCF_000696425.1. Lineage (NCBI taxonomy): Eukaryota > Metazoa > Chordata > Mammalia > Dermoptera > Cynocephalidae > Galeopterus > Galeopterus variegatus. The sequence continues at coordinate 92,108 of NW_007726859.1, read as the reverse complement.
TCGAAATGGGTCAGTTATTACAATTTGACTTTTTATATATATATGTATATTCTAGTTTTCCTCTTTGCGTTATTATTATTTTTTTTTAAAAAAAGCACAAATGAAAAATGAAGAATTCTTTCCAGATCAATTTAAGGCTTCCCACCAAATGGAAAAGAAGAGGCCTTACGCAGTATCTCACGTGATAGATGTATACGTTCACAGCCTTAAAATGATGGGAGAAATCATCATTGCCAGCCACTGATTAAGTATTGTGCCTTTAAATTGATGTCGTTCTTTTTGCTACTATGCTGAGTTTTATTATTACTGATTCTCTTTTGATTACACATACGGAATCTCCTTTAATTTGCTTTAGAATTTCCTGTCCTTGCCGAATTAATGGGGTGCTTTTTGTTTTGTTGTTTGGCTTTTCACCAGGAAACAAATGTGATTTTTCGCTAGGCGAATTGCTACAATGGCACATAGTCAGCCTTCAAGTAGCTTTTCCAGCCATTTGAGTTTCAAACAGCCCTTTAGCTCCTAGAAGGCTCTGGGAAGAGGGGGAGGGACAGAGGAGGAGAGAGAGACATGGAAAAGAGGGATGGGTTTCTACGCCTCTGCTTTTTGTAAATTTGTTTTCTTCAATACAAATAATCAGATAGGAAGAAGGATTGCTTCGTGTTGTGTTTGTAGGTTGGTTTTCATTTCTTCGTTTCTAGATTTGTTTCATTTGATTGTTTAATTTTCTCTCTCCTGGTGCAAAAATCACCAGGGAGTTTTGCATGAGAAAACGTGACAGTACTTAATGAAACTCAGCACCTAAGGGCATAAGGCAGTTGAAGGTTTTTTGTTTGTTTGTTTGTGTTTGATTTGTTTTGTTTTGTTTTGTTCTTTCAATCAGCACCAATCCCATAAATGATCTACACTGGTGTAAGGTATAAAACTTTTTTGTTCTTTTGGAGCGGAGACATCTCCTCCTTCTCCACCCTATGAACATAGTGTGGGATTTTTCAATACTGTTTCTTATGTGTAAAAAACAAAAGAAAGGTTTTCTTTTTGTTTTTACTTACAAAACATAGAGAATATCTTTGTATACATACAGCGACTGGAAAGAAAGCTTATCTGAAGGGGTTGTGACTCGTTATTATTATTATTTTTTTTTTGTAGTGGTGGTGTTGGTGGTGGTGGTGGCGGTGGTGGTGGTGGTGGTTCAGTGTATTGGGGGAAGGGAGGGCTATATTTCTTGCAGGCGGTGGTCACCGCAACCAAACTTAAGGTCCCCTTCTCAATTTGGGTCAAGATGCTCTTAGAGCGAAGACTCATACTGTAGCAACTCATAGAGGAGCGGTCCATCTCGATAGCGAATGCCTACCGCAGTGGGGGTGACATACTGCAGAATGTTAATAGTCCTCCTTAGCCTCCTGTCTACAAAGTGAGCATCCCAAGCTGGGTACCTCTTTCTTGGCATGTCAATCTTAATGAGGGGCCCTTCTGGGTAGTAAGGTCGCCCCGGTGGGATAGAGGGCTCCATGGGTCTCACTTGGAAAACAGGCAAGCAAGTGTCAGCTGTGAGATCCTCCTGTTGTTCCGTTACGGCTCTGGTGGGCGTGACCTGGGTCCCCCGGTACCCAGGGGTTGGAGGCGCCATGGGCTCAACATCGGGGGGCAAAGGGATGCCCCAGAGCAGCTCGGCACAACAGGAGCTGGCAAGGATCTTAGCTCGCGGCCCCATGGGATGCAGCACACCATAGTATAAGAGCATCAATGCAATCCCAGCCACAAAGCTAATAAAGACACAACACAGTGCTGGCACCGCATAGGAGTCAGTGGTCTCCGGGTCTCTGTAAAAATACCAAAGGAACGTCAAGGCAGCATTCTCAGTCAAGACTATCGTGTAATATGCAAACATTCGATATCGAGTCCGCCCTTCCTTGACGTTAAACCAGCAGAAAATGTACACGATCCCTACCACCATGTTGAAGAGGATCTCCTCCCACTTGGACATGCAGAAGTCTGTTCCGCCATGGATGATCCAGAAGGCCATGGCACACCAGTGGACCACCACGAAGATCCCAAAGTAGAGCTGGAAGATGGAAGCAAAGAGGGCAAAAGAGATCACTCGGGATGAGATGGTGAAGAGGCGCCAGAAGAGGTGGACGAGGGCCCCTCGGTAGCTCATGCTCTTCTTGTCGTCCCTGGAGTCCCGCAGCAGCTTGTGATAGGAGGCTAGCACCCAAGCCAGGGACAGCAGGGAAGTCACAGAGGAGACACCTGCCGGAAAGACACAAACCCACACTGTCAAAACCTTGGACACCAACTGTGGGCCACAGCGGGGCTGCCAGGTGAGGAGGCGCCTGCACACACCACGATCTGAAGGAGGAGGGAGAGAAAAACACAGAATCAGGAGCCGAACTTGGAGGTCACAGCTGCCCCCTAAGCCGACCACTTGGGGTATCTAGTTTTAGTTTCAACAACCCCGTTTGGAATTTAGGGAGCTCCCCAGCTCAACGGCGAAGCTGGGGTCAGTGTGTTTTGTATGGAGGCTTGGGAACTGGGGCCCCACATGTTCTATTTTAAGGAACCACGAGCTCATGCATATCCTTGCCCTACGCGGATGTCTCTGTCACCAGCAGCTGTGCTGTGAGAGGAGCCCGTAGAAGGGATTGCCAACTGTGAAGAAGACCAGCCTACTCGCTGCCCAAGTCCACAGCTAGACCCCTCTGAGGAGGGCTGGAGGCCTCATGTTTCCTCCTCAACTCACTTGGGGCCCCACGGAGCTCTCCCTGAGCCTTTTTGTATTTAGCTTCTCCTACCCCCACCTAAGGCCCCTGATCGGGAACCCTGGGACATCCCGTCTTTTTCATGAAATCTGGTCTCTCTCGGCCTCTCCACGATCTGCATCGCTTTCTCCAACCAACTCGTGCTCCACGTTCCCTCGGGCCTTCGCCCGCGCGGCCTGTTCTTCTCTGGTTCCCCTCCTGACAGCAACGGCGCAACTCATGTGCAGAGTGCCCCCTCCCCCACCCTCCACCTTTCATTCCCTGTGTTTCCCACCAGCTGTCAATGACTCAGAGAGTCTGGATGTGTCCGATCCCAAGGGACACTTGACTCACCACAGAGCAATTTTATCTCTACCACTGCCTACGATATCTGTAACTAAAGCAAATGAAACACAATCAGTCGATACTGCACTCTCTCCAGGTCCACCCCTGCATGACTGGCCATTAGTCAAAGTGTTGTCATCCTGTCTCCCCTTGAGCAAATTCCCCCATCATCCCCTGACTTCACAGTGTCTCTGCTCAGTCCATCTCGTGCCTCTACTGTAAGAGGCCTGAATGCCGTCCTCATAAAATTCCCTACCCTCCCATGGAGCACAATTTCCCTATGACATTCTTCCAGGCTGAAACCCAAGTTACCCAGCTCCCAGGTGGGACCCAGGAGCCCCCTTTGTCAAGGACTAATGAATCTCCCCAGAAGTCCTGCCTCTATTTTTCTTTCCAAGGCTTCTGCCCACCTCTCCACCGTGATCCAGACCTCAGTGAAGATCAGAGTCCTCTGCCACTTGAGCCTCTCCCAGCATTGACACTTGCTCACCCATTCCCAAGGCTCTTCCTTCCTTCCATCACCTCAAGCTCACGCTCAGGGACTCAGCTAGCAGAACAATATCGCATGATGACAAAACCCAACAAGCGGGCCCAGGCGCAGAAAACACCCAGACGGTCAACTGTTACAATGATCATGTGCTGCTTTTGTGATAACAACTGAGTTTTTAAAACAAACAGGGGAGACTCAATCCCAATTTCTCAATGGAAAACAACCTGGGAAACTCTAACATGCTTTGAAGGTGATTTTCTCCTCCTTCTCTGGGTACCTCTGAACACAGTACTTATGTGCCCTGCACGGGGCACACAGGGCATCTCCCCTACGTATGCAGGGGTTGCGCATGGTGAGTTGGCTAATCTCCTAGAACCCAGCCATGCTCGTGTGGTTCGTGAAGGGCTGGGAGGGGAATGGCCCTCTTAGGAGGGATGCAACGTAGGTTGTAGGCTTCTGGAGGACAAGGTATATTCCCAAGACTGGAGTGTCCTAAGAAAGTTCCTTTTACACTCCCTCGGGACATCGCCACTCTCCAGCTGAACCCATTTCCTGATGCCAACAGTGACACATCAGGTGGTTGGCCAACCCTTAGCCATCAGAGCGGAGCAACACAGAGGCTGCGTGAAAAGAGGGCTGGATTTTTGTGCTCCCTCTAATCAAACTAACTCTGCGACTTTAGCACTTTCCTCTCAGAAAAGCACGGGGGCTGACCGAGCTCATAACACAAGAAAAAGCTGCTTGGCTTCTGCCGGACACGGTCTCATTTGGTCTGATTCTGAGTGTGCTTTTGAGCAGATTCGGGGTGCAGGCGTAGGACGGTCTCCAGCCTCGCTGCTCCGGCTTCACTGCTGCTTGTGTTGTGACACTAGCCCTGTCCACACCATACATGAATGAACGGGAATTCAAATGGCACCAGTCTTGCCTTGCAAACACAAACGCTTCTTTTTTCCATCTTCCGGGCTTCCTGTGCCACTTCCAGGTGTGTCGCCGTGGTCTTGAGGACTGGCGTTCGGTCTCTGCCTCACCTCCCTGAGGGGCTGCTGAACCCATTCTCCTCTTAGCCAACCAGCGACTGCCTTGATCGTGGCCGGGGCTTCCGGAATCTCTCTAGGGTACAGCACAAATGTTCCCCAGACGTTGTAAGCCATCACTGCTAAATTACAAGGAGGCCTGGGGACACAGTCACATGGAAGACCGTGATTCTGAACACTCAGCTGGGGAGTCTGTGGACCTCTAATGGCCGGTCTTACATCTCTGCCTCATCTGTTCCTGACTCAGTAAAGTTATGAATCGACAGATGTCATATGTCCCATCCACAGGAGGCAGAGGTGCAGGAGCCTGGTGGCTTGCCCAAGATCGCCCTGAGAACCACCAGCCCTCTGACCAGCACCTGAGTACAGCCTTCTTCCACCACGTCGTGCTGCTCCTGGCTCTCCATCCTTTCCATCCTGTCCCTCTGACAGCTCGGCATTCCAGAGGCCCGCCAGGTAGCACCTTCCCAAGGTCATATATAGTGAAGGTCATGGGCCTTCTCCAATGGCGGGAGCCTGTTCTAGCACCAGCCACTGGCCCCTCCTTATGGCCTCATGTGCCAGGTCGTGTCCTTGGCATTATGAAATGCTCTAAGTTAAAGAAAGGAAAGAGGCAAATTTCTGCCACCTGGCCCATGTGCCCTGCTCACAACCAACAAGAGTGCATGGGGCTGGAGCCTGAGCACAGTGGGAAGAGGACAGCGGGCAGAGCCCAGGGAGTGCGACTGGGGGCTTCGTGCCCATGCCGTGCCTGCACCTCTCTCTCTGCCAGCAGCAGGGGAGTGGGTCATCTGGTCAAAACTCTTACTCCAGCCACTTTTTGTTCATCCCATCACCAAAGAACCCCCTGATCTATCCAAGAATCTGGGCACAGGTTTTTGGTCCAAAGTTGGTGCTGCTGGGGGGCTGAGTCTGTCCCAGACAGGCCACAGAAGCCAGGCCCACTTTAGGACCCTGTTTGGGACACGCAGCAGAGAGTAACCGTTGCCCTCCAGGGGCTTGAGAACCAGTGATGGAGGGCATCTGGTGGGCTGTTTTCAGCCACCCCCAAGGAACTTGTTTGGACCCATCTGTAACACTGACCACACTGTTATGTTTGTTACATCCACGACTGGTCACTCCTGCATCTTTCCCCTGGACCAAGGCTGTGGCCTCACACACCCACAGGGCTGTAGTGCAGCTCCTCCTTGGAGGGCCAGCAGCAGAGGGTGCCTTGGGACAGCGGCTAACTCTGGGGACGCACCTGGGTTGGGGGCCAGGGGCCAGGACACAAGATGCCTCTTGCTCTGAGCCTCCTTCAGAGCCCCAGTTGTCCCAGAGCAGGCAGCGTGACTTCCAGAGCACTTGCACGCATTGTCTTACTCACAAGAATGCTGGGAAGCAGGTACTTGTTACAGCTGCATCGTGTCCCCCTCCCCATTCCTATGTTGAAGCCCTCGCCTCCAGTACCCTGAGAATGTGATTCACCCCTCAGAATGTGATTGTATTTGGAGATAAGGCCTTTAAACAGGTAATTAAGTTAAAATTAGGGTGGGCCCTAATCCAGTAGGGTCAGTGTCCTTATAAGATGAGGAAATTTGGATGCACAGAGAGACATCAAGGGTGCCACGCACAGAGGGATGACCACGTGAGGACACAGGGAGAAGATGCTGTCTACAAGCCAATGAGAGAGGCCTCAGGTGAGCCCAGCCCTGCCACGGCTTGGTCATGGACTTCCAGCCTCCGGGACTGTGAGAGACAGACTCTGCCATCAGCACCCAGTGCGGGCCGCTTTGTTATGGCATCCGGGCTGATGGACAGCGCTTAATCCCACTTTTTAGATGAAGAATTTTAAGACATTTTTGCAAAAACATACATCTATCAAGAGGCAGAAGCAGGATTCGAGCTCGGCCTCCAGCGCAGGTGTCTTGGAAAATAACCACTGTACCAACGGCCCCAGACCCTGGCCTCAGAGGGCCCGGGCGAGGGACAGGAAGGAAAGGTGGACAGAAGGAGAAAGCACACAGGCCAGGCATCTGGGAGAGGCCCTTTATTACTGGGCAAGGAACCAGATTTGAGTTCTGCCCAGCTTTGCTCAGGAGAGTGACATTCAAGCCACACAGAATGAGGTGCGATGACTTCTGCTCCTCAGTGGCAGACCTCCAAAGGCCTGCAGTGTGGCCACCTCAGAGGGGGCACCGACCTTTCCCTGCAGTGCTCACCAGGTGATTTCTGTCATGCCTGAGGTCAGCCCAAAAGTCAGTGCCATCTCCAGGAGAGACCCAAGCCCACAGACTGAACCAGATGCGCCGGCCCTGGTGGGATTCCCGGAAGGGCCTGGAGCATCCATGGCGCTCTCCCACTACGGCTCCGCCACTTTCTGCATTCCAGAGGTCAGACTGGAACTTGCTAAGCACTTCACGTTCGGCTGTGACCGTTCTGGGCAGTGACCTTCACGGCTGGGAGGCGGGGCTGCGGCTGGCCCGCCGAGCTGGCCCGAGCTTTGTGCAGCCGCAGCTGTCTGGGAAGTCACTAAGCGGGGCCTTCCTGGGAGCAGCTCCTTGAGAAAGGCTTGGGAGACAGAACCCCCTGGATCTGCTCACTGGCCCTGGGGTCTAAGTTTCCAGAAATGGAAATGGAATGGCCACACCTTATGACCAATGGGGTGGCCTGAGAGGGGCAGTCACCAGAAAAGGTCCAATTTGGTGGTCTCGATACAATATCCCAGGACCACCGCCAGTTGAACTGTTGCCAGTAGGGGAGGTGAAGAGCCAGGAGGTATGAGGCAGTGTGGGGATCAGGGGCAGCAGAAGGGCCTGGTCGACAGGGCAAGGCAGGGAGGCAGGATCTGGTGAGAACAAGGTGGGCCATGACCCAGGAGGAGCCCGGGAGGAGCTGCATCAAGGGGTCAGCGTTTGGGGCTCCCGATATATCCCCAGAAAGAGAACCCGAAGGAGAAAACAGAATGGCCAGATGGCCCCGCAGAGGTGTGGTGGATGTTTGGAAGGATGCTCTGATAAGCCACAGTAGTGCCTGGAGATGCCACCAAGCTGCCTCTGAGTGAGAGTGGCTGGGGTCAGCTCAGGGCTATGTTTTGCAGAGACGGATGGGCGAGACCAGGCCTGTCACCAGCCGCTGTCCTCCACCCTCTGCCACAGAGCATGCAGCCCCACCGCTAAGTCACATGTCAGAAAACACTTAAAGAAGAGAGACTTGTGAGACACTAAGCACAGAGCAGGGCCAGGGGTGAAAGGGCCATGTGTGTGTGCGTGCACATGTGTACGTGTGCACACGTGCATGTGTGTGTGTGTGTGTGTGGACATGGGTGTGTTTGCATGCGCACGTGCATGTACACACATGTGTATGTGTGCATGTGTGCACACGTGTGTGTGTGCGTCTGTGCATGAGCATGTGTGCATGCACATGTGCACGTGTGTGTGAGTGTGGACTCCCAGCTCCCCAGCTCCCTCCCTTCCTCTTGCACAGCCTCTTCTCCCATGGTCACGTGTCCCCACACCCTGATGCTGGCCCTCCTCCCTTTGCTGTCCTGTCTCCTCTCTTGCTGATCTCCCAGCCCAGATGAGAGCTCCCCTGAGGTGTCATCCAGTTCCCAAGGGCAGCATTGGGAAGATTGGTTCCCTCCTCCCTACTGACTCCATGCAACATTGGGTGTTTGGATCCACTCTGTCCTCTTCATACCCTGCCCTGTTCTCTTCCTGGCGTTCTGACCACCCTCTCAAGCTCCTTATGGCAGCCTTCTGCCTGTGCTGCAGACAACGCAGCTTACCCTGCAGGCGAGAGACTTGGATGTGGTCACGGCCACGTGGGAGCAGTGAACACTCACCTAAATGGTATGGCATTGTGCCCAGTGGGCTGGTCCCCTCTGGATGCCTCAAACAAGGCCGGTGTGTGGCTGACTGTCCATCTGTCTGCAGGCCAAGGACAACACCTCCACCCTACCTGCCAGTGAAGTTAATGCAGAGGCAGCTCCACCATCTGCTCTTCAGATTCCTGCCTTGTGTCCCCTGCAGTGGGTTTCGTTAGACAGCAAGTCTTCCCTTTCCATCGTCAAACTCTTCCCTATCTTCCTATGTGTTTAAAAAGCCCAGTCTCTCCTTGGAAACTTTACCAGAAAAAGATAAGGCAGCTGTGCCCACCACTTCTCTGAGCACAACAAACTGTCTCCTGTCCCAGCCTCCACCCAGGAGACACAGCAAGGGGGTGATGTCACAAAGGTACTTCCCTATGTGGGCAACCAAGGGGGAAGAAAACAAGCCTTCCACGAGCCAGGCTCAGAGACATTAAGCAACTTAGCTGAGGTTGCACAGCCAGCAAGCAAGAGAGCTAATACTGAAACTTGGAACGGTTGCACACCCAGTGTCAGGATCAGTGTGTGCTAGAGCCTGCCAATTGCTAAACTTTCTGGAACATTGTGGGCTAGCTGATGTCATGGTAGAGGGTTGAATTTAGTGTGCCGGGACATTGCAGCACAGAAATTGTAAATGCTACAAACCAGGGCTCCCTCCAGTCCTGCTAAGAGCTGATTGTTAAGCATTTGCCAGCATGCCACTGGTCAGGATTAACTCTCCTTCTTGAAAAACTTGGTTGGCATCTATGCAGATTAGAAGGGCTGGCCCCAGGGGCCCTGCTCCACATTCCAGTGCCAGACATCCAGGCAAACCAGGTGCTGTGTTCACACCAGAGCACGACCTGGCTACCCGTCAGAATTGTATTCCTGAAGGCAGATGTGAAAGCAACAGATGAGGAATCTCCTTTCTAAACTTTCACTGGAAATGCACTCACAGTAAATAATTTGGGGTCTAGCAGTTTTCTTTGTGCACAGTCTTTCACAAGCATTGACACACTCATTTCCTTGCATTTCTGCATTTGGAGAAGGCCTGATCCCCACGTGGGGTTACAACACAGGGTAACATGACAGAACCCCTGACACTTCCAGACTGACACTTAGGAAGGTACAAAACAGAAAAACCGGCTCCCACGCCTGTGGCCATTGCCCTAAGGATGGACGTACAAGGGTGCTTCCAAAGTTCACAGAGATTTGTATTATCTTCTCATCCTATTTTTCCACAAACTTTTCTGAAGTGCCCTCATATATATGTGGCTGGGGAGATTGGGGAAACCCCAAAAAGTGGCCTGGTGTAATCATTGGAAGGGACGTCTCAGGAAAGCTGAAATACAAGAAATCAGACCATATACCCTTGGCTGAAGAAAAAACTATTTAACATAAGGAAGACGGACAAGAGGGACAGAATTCAAATCTGGCCACTACAGGGGCGGTCTCTGTTGCAGAGTGTCATCTTACCATAACTTATATGAAATATCTCTTTTTTGACTCTGAATCTCTGCCTATCGTGCCATCTGCTAATTTCTAGTAAGTTTCTAGTAAGTTTTCAATAGTGATCATACCTCCTTTCTATTGACAGGTACTTCGGCCCGGACTCTAGGCATTTGACGTAAACTAACTCAGTTACTCTTCCCTATAAATCCCTCTGAGCCAGCAGGCTGATTTGAAGACGAGGAGACTGAGGCTCATGGGCTTAGTAACTTTCCCATATCAAGCAGTTCAGAAGTTGTAGAACTGGGATTTGAATACAGACCTGCCTGAATCCAAAACTCAGATTCTTTTTTTATTGATGCTGGCCAGTATGGGGATCCCAAAGATATTCTTCTTTTCATCATTGGGAAAGGTATATCTTCCCATCCTCACCCACAAACTAATGGATTAGCATTCATTTTATACATCGGTTTCTTATCAGTTTGGTTATCAGGTGTCAGCCCTCTGATTATGTCTGTGAGCATGGCAAAGTCAAATCTGGGGGCCTGCACAGCTGAGCACCCACCCAGGAGCCCCATCTGAGTGTCCAGGCCACTGCAGAGGTGCAACACCTCTTGTTTGTCTGTTGGAATGGACTCCTAACTGGCCTCTCTGCATCCACCCTGTCCCAACACTATTCCCACAGCAGCCACTGAAGCAACTAAGCTACCCCAGGTCCCTTCATGTGCTTTTCCATGCCTGGCAGACTGTCAGTGGTCACGGATTTCCAGCGCCTTTCTCAGGGGAGGATGTATGTTCCTGCCCACTCGAACTAGGTGTGGCTGGGACTTGCTCTGGCCAGTGACCCAAGAGCAGAAGTGACATGTGACCCTGCCAGGCAGGAGGGTAGGCTCGCCATGCTGCCGCAGAGGCTGCTCCCCAGTGACCCGCGCAGACAGTCTGCAAACAAAGTACATGATATTGTTTCAGGCCATCAGAATGTGCAGGTATCCTAACCCACGGCATGACCACAGCCTGTTCTGGCTGCTGTGCATTTCACCCAAGTAAAAGCCACCGTCCTTAGGAGGGCCTCCAGGGCCCCACGTGACGTGAGGCTGCCATGGAGTTACACTTGTAATCTTCCTGCTTCTATCTTTCAGCAGTGCCCACCTCCAACGCGTTCAAATCTAAGCTCTCTTGGGATATCGAGGCCTCTGTTCAAGTCCCCTTTGCCCTCTCTGGGGTCCTCTTGCACCGGCCCCTCAGACCTGCTTGGGCACACTCCTGCCTCAGGGCACTTACGTTGCTAGTCCCTTTGCCAGAAACACCCTTCCCCAGGGTCCACACGTTTTTATGCAAATGTCACCTGCTCACTGAGACCACCACACTTAAAACTGTACCCCCCAAGCTGCCTCCCACCCGTTGGCTCTACCTTTCACCACAGTATTTCCCACCACCCTGATAGACTATATCTCTTTTGTGTCACTTTTGGTTTTCTTAATTCCTATGTTCTCTCTTGAATATTAGCTCCCCAAAGTCAGGGCAGGGATTCGGTCTAGTCCCTCTGGAATTACATGCAAAACCATGTGGGCATTTTTCCCACGAACAATTCCCTGGCTATCCTTGGATTCTTGAGGGACCATGACCAGCTATCACAGCCTCCCACTGTTCTCTCAAATGTGGAAAGTGTGGAATATACCAATATTTATAGAACAAATGTATTTCACAGGGCCTCCAAAGCCCTGCAGTTTCAGGTTTAGCCTACCTTCTTAAAAGTACCTATAAAAATGTTAACCTTGCAATAGATAGGAAATTTTCCCCAGGCTAAAGTCTCTGTTGTAAGATAAAAAATTGTAGCACAGCAAGGTTGCTGGCTCAAGGACAGACAAGTTACTGATTAATATATAAAGATACTGGCAAATATCTGTAGGGAGAAAGAATGTTTGCTAAGATCAAGCTTTTATTGGTGAATTGACTTAACCTCCTGCAAATTGCATTATGGAATGTCACCTTGCTTGTTTTACTGAATGTTACCAGCCTCTATTGTTAAATCTGTTAAACTATACTTAGCAAAAACCCCACCTATGTTCTTTTCCTGTAACTTCCTGGTCTGGAGAATAAATGTGGGGCAAGAACCCCAGTTCATGGTTAATTTCCCAAGGAAGGAATGCCTCACTCTTGAGTGTTCTGGGAGATTAACCCCTTCGGGGTCTCTCACTGCTCAGAAGAGATGGGCTTTGAGTAATCCTTTTGCGGCTCCATCACCCAGGGGAAGAGAGGTGATAAATCCGTGGGAAGCAAAGCAACAGAAAAGAGGAGCAACCTGGGTGCCTCCGTTTTTGCTTTGTCCTTTAGGAAGAAAACCTTGGGGTGGGAGATGGGGAGAAAAAGGAACTAGCATTGATTGAATGTCCCCAGTGCATCAGACATTATGCCAGACATGTACATGTTATTTCTTTTAAATCTTACCCACTATTCACTTGCCCTGATCCCCCTAGGGCCAAGTTCCAAGCAGCTAGGGACAGCCCGTGTGCCCCTGCAGAAACTATTCACACTGGCCAGTCCTGAGGCTGCTCCCCTGCCTCTCCTGTTCCTTCCTGTGGAAAGCACCGTAGGGGCTCCCGCCACAGTTCTGTCCACCTCCCTCTGCCTCCTGACCCATCCGGGAGCTTCCTGGTGTGGCTTCTGCAGCACGCCCACTCCTCTTGTGATCTGTGGGTAACCAACTATCTTTTCCGTGGAAATTCTCTTGATTGTTGGCTTTGCCATATCTAAATACCTGCATAGTGATAAAGCCTATATTTTAAGACAGTTATAAAATTAGCAAGCTGTTGGAAAGGGAGAGTCAAACCCAATACACTCAACTCCAAAGTCCCAAACCCCTTGGGGCTACAATGTTAAAAGCATCCTGTAGTTCCCTTCCCCAATGGGCTCAAATCCCAGCTCCCATTCATGGTGCCCAAGGCCCTGGGTCTGGGCCCGGCCCCTGGGCCCACAGTCAAGATCCAGTGCTATTAATCCGCTCACAGTGACAGGAGAGCAAGGTGGTCCTGAGGACATGCTCTGGAGCCAGGCCAGACTCTACCGCCTGGCTGCCACATGAGGCTGGCAAACTGATCGCTTCCTCGTCTCCAAAAAGGCGATGGTAACCAAGTGCTCATTGCAAGGCTGCTGTAAGGATGAAGGAGAAATGGCTGTGAAAGGCCTTAGCTCGGTGCCTGGCTACACATTGCTGGGAGTGAGTGCAGACACACAACTCACATTTGCGTGCCCCATTGCTTCGAGCCTCTGTCCCGCACGTGCCGCTCCCGCCACCCAGAGTGACTGTCCTGCTTTCTCTGCTCTCCTCAATGAGGCATTGTGGAAACCACCTCTGTGTTCTCTGCTGCACCCTGTGAGCTTCTCCATGGTAGCCACAACTGTACAGTTGCACTTGCTGGGGACTGTCTGTCTCTCTCCTCCTTAACTGAGACTTTCCTGAGGACAGAACTAACACTTGTTCTCAAGGGCAGTAGTGCCATCTTGTCCCCTCCTGGGGCCTCCGTGCTCTGCACAGAGTGGTCACCCAGCCGATAATTCTTGAGCTGATGCTCACAGACATACTTTCCCAGTCAATGCCACCAGCACACACCCCCAGGCCGTGCTGCTGTGGATGCCCTGGCCACAGGGCGCTGTGGACAGCACCCCTCTCTGCTGCCTGCCCTGGAATCCCCTCAGGCCAGCAGAGCACAGCTGCTCCACTGCTCAGTGAAATCTGCCTTCCCCACTATGCTGGGCTCCCAGGGCTGCTGTGACGAATGACCACAAACATCGTGGCTAAAGTCAACACAAATGTACTGTCACACAATTCTGGAGGTCAGAGTCTGAAGTGGGTTTCCCAGGTCCCAAGCCAAGTGTCGGCAGGGCTGTGCTCCCACTGCAGGCTCTCGGGGAGAACCTGTTCCCATGCGTTTTCCAGCCTCTCCCGCTGTCTGCGTTCCTTAACTCACAGCCCTTCCTCCAGCTCCAAAAACAGCAGCGTCTCCAAGTCTCCCTTTCAGCCTCATTGCCACACTGTCTTCTGTCCCTCTGATCTCCTGTCTCCTTCTCTTTTTTGGCAGCTGGCTGGTCCAGGGATTGGACCCTGGACCTTGGGGTTATCAGCACCATGCTCTAACCAGCTGAGCTGACCAGCCAAGCTAACCAGCCAGCCTCCGACCTCCTTCTTATAAGAACCCCTGTAATTACATCGAGTCCTACTGGATAATACAGAATAAGCTCCCCATCTCAAAGGCCCTAACTTAATCACATCTGAAAAATCCCTTTGGCATATAAAATGGCATTTATATGTTCTGGGGGTCAGGAAGCAAGCATCTTAAGGGCCCATATTCATCCAGCAACACCCACAACCACCTGCTTAACAGCCGGGCAATGGTTCTCATGGGGGTGATTTTGCCCCCCAGGGGAACATTTGGCAATGTTTGGAGACATTTTTGGTTGCCATAACTCAGGGTGCTGGGTGGATGCCAGGAACACTGCTAATGCCATGCACAGGACAGTCCCCCCATGACAAAGAAAGATTTGGCCCCAGATATAATAGCACTGAGGCTGAGACTCTCTGTGACAGGGTATTCCTATTTCTTCAATGCTCTATATAAGTTAAAAAGCAAACTATGGGGCCGGCCCGGTGGCGCACTGCTACAGTGCGCCGCTTGGGAAGCGCGGTGGAGCTCCCACCGAGGGTTCGGATCCCACATACAGACCGGCCGCTCACTGGCTGAGCGAGGTGCGGGAGCAGCACCAAGGGTTGCGATCCCGTAGCCGGTCCCGGTCCGGTGCGGGAGCGACACTGAGGGTTGCGATCCGTTGCCAGTCACGAAAAAAGACAAAAAAAAAAAAAAAAAATATAAAATGTACCAGGAGTTCATACTGATTCAAAACAAACAAAACAAAAAAAAAAAAAAAAAAAAAAACAAGGAAAAAAAAAAAAAGCGAACTATGAACTCAGATGGGTCTAATAGCTAGAGATTTAGGTTATGTTCCCCCTAAGAAGCAGCAGACATCCTGAAAGAGTCCTGCAGATACAGACACAGGGACCCTGGCAAGGTCACGAGAACAGTGTCTCTCTGGGTCTGAGAAAGAGCCACACCCCAGCCTTAAGCACTGACACCAGATGTGTCTCTCTTGTGGCTTCCAGGAAGGCAGGGCACTGTGAGCGACACCTCGAGGGCTCTGCCAGAGGAGGGGGCTCTCCTGAGCAGCCCACTCTGGGAACTCGGCAGACCATAGGGAGGTCCCAGTCCTCCTCTCATAAAGCTCCAAGGTCAAATGCCAGCATTTAAAGGACCCAGAACGAGGAAGGTTAAATCCACCCTACACTTCACTGGCCTCCTCTTTCTAAGATGCTGTCAGAGACATCAAAATACCATCTTCACAGCCAGCTGGATGAAGGCAAACTGTAGAGACTCTGGAACAAATGTCAGCTGCTCAGCTGGCATGGCGCAAGGTGCGGACGCCTGGACCCTGGCCTGCCGCAAGCTGTGATGGAGGCCGTCTGCCAGCCCGGGAGGGTATGATAAAATCTGTTCTCACTGAGGACTGAGCAGCCCGCCAGCCCAATACCCTAATGCGCCCAGGGCAACGGCTGCATTTTAACAGAGGCAGGGGCGCCTGGGAAGGGACATGGGCTCTGGTACAGACAGACCTGGCTTGGGCCCAGTTGTGTGGCCTTGGGCAAACAAACAGACTCTCTGAGCCTCCGTTTCTTGCTTGTGAAACATGGCTAAAAATATGGATTTTGAATATTCAATGAATTATGAATAAAAATGTAGGCACATCTCTGCTACTGTGTGTGTGTATCACGTATGTATATAGTGTATGTATAGAGTATGTACATAGAGTGCGCGTGCTAGTATATACACATAAGAGTATATATACACACGCTATATATTCTCTCTACATATATATTCTACATATATTTGAAATTATGTTATTCATACATTAACTTGTTTCTTGCCTGTTTCCTTTAAAATGTAAGCCCCAGGAGGGCAGAGACCCCACCTGCCGTGTCCATCTCTGTCCCCTAGAGCCTAGCACAGGGTCCCACAGCACCCTCCCTGAGTGGACGAGGGCTGGAAGATGTATTCCCAGCTGACAAAGGTGGGAACCAGACTCAGCGAGGTGAACGGTTGTCCTTGCTCCTTAGCCCGTGTCCTCTGTGCTGAGTTCCCTGATGAGACAAACCTGCTGGGTGAAATGACCTTGGTCACTAAGAGCCTTGGCAAGGACAGAAGCCGTGCGTGCCTTTGATGGTGGAGACTTCCACCACCAGCCAAGAGCAAATTTAGAGCTTGCTCCTCGCCAAACCCCTCAAGATAGCAGTGATGAGCCACAGCTTACAAACAAGGTCACCAAGACTCAGAGAGGCCAAGGGCACGGTCCAAGCAGATCCAGCTGCTGGTGCAGAGCAGGTGTGCGAGGCCAGGCCGTGCGGTCTGCACCTGGGAGCTCTGCGCGCACTGACAGGAGGCAGCACCTTTTCTTCTAGGTGACAGTCTGTTGTGGCTACCAAGGGGATGAACAGAGAAGGGCTCAAAATGCTTGGTTATTACTGGTATAGGGTGAGGGGTGCCAGAAAGGATGGGTCCCCAGCACCAGCAGGAGGTGGCTGGCCCGAGACCGCGTTGTCACCAATTTCACGAGCTGACAGGCTCTTGAGCTTGCTCCGGGTCTGGCATCCACGGAGGACTCAGCTCTTCTCTGGTCAGCTTCAGCCCCAAACCTTGCCTCGGTCTGGTCCTGGAGCGAATTCCACATCCCTTGAACTCCTCTTGCTGTCCTGACCAAACTAACACCTGGAATTGGGCCCAGAATTAAATTATTCCCCGGGGTGAGCTTCACCGATGGAAAAGCTGGGCTCGGAGAGGGTGACCTGCTGGTCACACCAGGCATGGTGCAGCTCACGGGGGCACACCCCAGGCAGCGTCCTCTGGGGGTCTCTTCTATCCCACCCGCCTCCCTGGTAGTGAGAGGTCTGTAACAGACATTTGTGAAACTCCTGGGCTTTCTTTCCTTGGAATCTTCAGGAAGGGAAAAGCTCTTTTGAAAATTATTTAACTTCAGTCTTTCCTGGAGCTGGAAGTTTCTGCTACAAGGCCTAGAATTCTTGATTGTCTCTGGTGGGAATGTCTAGCCTAATAATGAAAAATTGCTACTGCCCAACTCTTGCTAGGATATCCCCACTCCGTCTCCCTTACAGCCACAGCCATCAGGGCTGAAAGGGGCTTTGGGAGTCCTCCTGTCTTCTCTGTGTAGGCCAAGGGAAGACGAGATGAGAGAATGGCCCATGCCCCCCGCGGCATTCAAGCTCAGTGGACTCTGACGTGGCACTCCTTAACCCAGAGGCTTCCCATGCAGCAAAGCAAGAGGAAAGAACTCACAGGACAGCAGCTCTCAGAGGAGCCCCTGTGCTCAGGGCCACTCCCCATCTCTGCTCCCCATGTCTCTGCTCTCCCGTCTCTGCTCCCCACGTCTCTGCTCCCCACGTCTCTGCTCCCACGTCTCTGCTCCCACGTCTCTGCTCTCCCGTCTCTGCTCCCACGTCTCTGCTCTCCCGTCTCTGCTCCCCATGTCTCTGCTCCCCACGTCTCTGCTCCCACGTCTCTACTCCCACGTCTCTGCTCTCCCGTCTCTGCTCCCACGTCTCTGCTCCCCACGTCTCTGCTCCCACGTCTCTGCTCCCACGTCTCTGCTCCCCACGTCTCTGCTCGCCTGTCTCTGCTCCCACGTCTCTGCTCCCCACATCTCTGCTCCCACGTCTCTGCTCCTCACGTCTCTGCTCCCACGTCTCTGCTCGCCTGTCTCTGCTCCCACGTCTCTGCTCCCCACATCTCTGCTCGCCTGTCTCTGCTCCCCACATCTCTGCTCCCCACATCTCTGCTCGCCTGTCTCTGCTCCCACGTCTCTGCTCGCCTGTCTCTGCTCCCACGTCTCTGCTCGCCTGTCTCTGCTCCCCACGTCTCTGCTCGCCTGTCTCTGCTCCCCTTTCTCTGCTCCCCACATCTCTGCTCGCCTGTCTCTGCTCCCACGTCTCTGCTCGCCTGTCTCTGCTCCCACGTCTCTGCTCGCCTGTCTCTGCTCCCCTTTCTCTGCTCCCCACATCTCTGCTCGCCTGTCTCTGCTCCCCACATCTTGCTCCCCACATCTCTGCTCGCCTGTCTCTGCTCCCCTTTCTCTGCTCCCCACATCTCTGCTCGCCTGTCTCTGCTCCCCTTTCTCTGCTCCCCACATCTCTGCTCGCCTGTCTCTGCTCCCCACATCTCTGCTCCCCTGTCTCTGCTCCTAGCCCCACCTCCCTGCTGCACCCTGTTCCGTCAAGGCCTCTGCCCTTGGCTGCTCCCCTTCCTGGGACACTTTCCCCAGGTATCTGCCACCCTGGTTCCTCCCTCCTGCAGGCCTGGCTGCAGGGTCCCCCCCGGCCCCCATGAACCCTTCCCTGTTGAGAACTGCACACAGCTCTGCTTCCCTTCCTCTCTCTCCCCAGCTTGATGCTCCTTTGTGCTCATGATTTTCTAGTATATAAAATAAAGTAGTTGCTTTGTGTATTGCCGGTCTCTTGCAACAGGGAACATAACCTCCATGAGGGCAGGGGCTTCTGTCTGTTTGGTTTATTGCTGTGTCTGTTCCCAGCTTGTAGAACCATACGGGGCACACAATAGTGGTTGGTATTAATTAATCAATTAGTTACTGAGTAAGTGCATACATGGTTCAATTGCAGGGACTGCTCGGGCTTCTGAACTTGCTGGTGGTCAAGACTCCTCTGTCAAGTTGTACCCGCTCACCCCACGCTGGCTGAGGAAGCCCCCCGTCTCTCTTTGTTTCAGCGTTCATGCATAAACCTTTCCAGCCTTCCAACTGCTATTTCATCTGTATTAACTGTAATGAAATCAGATTAGTTCGCCTTTCCTTTTTTTTTTTTTCTTCTGCTGCTTTAAGAGCCCTCCTCTCGCCAGTCATTAGGGGCAACTTCAGCCAAAGGCCTCAGAACTGAACACAGATTCTAGCTCAACTAAAGCAGGGAAAGGGCTTAAATCCTAGCAAATTCTGTTTGACTGTGCAATGTTCTCATGTGATATTTAACAAGAAGCCATTTGGAGCTGAGGCAGGACTATGAGCTGGCGTTGGCTGGTCGGGGACCCTGTGGGTAGACGCAAGGAAGATTCCTGATGGCATCTCCTCAGAAGGACAGAAGGAACAGAGAGCTGGGGAACGGCCATCCTTGGGGCAGCGGGAGAGGCCACGTCTGTGTTCCAGCAGGAGATGGCAGTCCGGCCTTGCTGTGTCTCTCTCCGTTCAGTTGAGGGTAGAGACGCAGCAGCCGGGAGAGGGGCTCGGCCGGGACTGCAAATCTTTTCCTTTATCTGCTCGCGGCTGCCGGGAGGTTGAGATCAAATCCTGGCAGGTCTATGTGCAACTTGGTCTGAGAGCCCAGAGCATTTCTCGGAGGCGGCCAGCCCCAAGATGAGCATGCAGTGAGCGGAGGAAAGGTCTCCTCAGCCAGGTCCACCGGGCAGCGGCCAAGCTCTGCCGAAGGGTGGGGGACATGGAAACGCCTGTTACTCTGAACACGGTGATTCATTATCCGATGTTGCTTGATCCAGTGAACTGGTTGTTTTAATAACCAATTTTGCTTCTCACTAATGAGGAAACGGAGTGAGAAAGTCATGGCTCCGGCATACAGCACAGATCCTTCGCCCTCAGGTAACCAAGATCCTAAGGGATGAAGTCATCACCCCACGCGTCCTAGACTTAGACAGAGTGACCGTGAATATCCATATGAGCAGAACTGGAAAGAGACAAGAAGGCAGTCTTTACATAAGGAAGTAAAAGTCTCCTAAAAGGAGGGACATGGATGTCTCTCTTTGTTGGACCCAACTGGTCCAACAGCCGAGAGCCAGCCCCTTGGGCCGTGCCCCACCGAGGATCAGAGCCAGGACAGGGATGGGGAGACAAAGCTTCCTGCGGGACACTTCTCATCCCACGAGGGACGGGAAGAGGTGCTCGTGGGGTGGACAGCTGAGAGGAAGGCACAGACGTGTTAGCTTCACGGGGCAGAGAAAGCGACTGAGTCCACGACGCTGTCGGTCAGAGCACTTGCTGGAGTGGAAGCCAGTGTGAGGCTCGAGTACAAGTCACTGCTGCGATTCTGATGCAGGAGGAGCCTGCAAGGGACGCCAGGAAGGAAGGAAACTCGCAGGAAGGTTAGCAGGAAAGAGACAGAAATAAGGACCCTGACTGCACCTCAGAGACCAGCGTTCATGGAAAGGGAAGCCAGTGTTTACATGCCGGGTTAGAACTTTCTTGCACTCCCTCATCTTAGTACAGGTGCTTGTTTTGACATAGATTTAGTGCTGACATCTGGGTTATCGATGGCTGGGGGTGGGCATGGGGTGGACTACCCGGCATGGTGGCATTTGGACTACCCCTTCAGGGGCTGTGCTGCCAACCAACGGCAGGCCCAGGGTAGCAAGAAGCAGAACAGCCTCCGCTGGGTGCCCTCCTTGCTGTGTGACCTTGGGCCACCTCCTGCCCTCTCTGTGCTTCAGCTTCTCATGTGTTAAACCCAGGGTGTGGGCCAGATGGCCTCTGTGAGTGCGGCTCCCCCACCTGCACTCACGAGGCCCCGGAGAGCCTGTAAAGTGCTGCACGGTGGAGCATCCCGTAGGAGAGCAAGTCAAGTCTGCTTCCAATCACCCCCGAGAGAACCACTTGCTCTAGGAAGCAGCATGTCCTCGACGCATGGCCCCGGTGCAGGCTGGCCTGCACCATGCCAGCCAGCCCTGTTCTGGGATCAGCAGTGACTCCACTTCAAGTTCCAGCCCAGCCCAAGCTGATCCCATCCAGAGACTGCCAGTCTTGCCCCCTAACTGAGCTAGAGGGTGGAGGGGGCACACAGTGGCTCAGATGGTATCTGAGGTTGCCCAAGGTTTTCTCTGGGGGTTCTTGGGGGTCCCTGGTTCCTCAGGGCCACAGGGTTCCAAGAAGACTGAAGGATTATGTGCCCTGTTGGAAATTGGGGCACTGGGTTTCAATACCAAACCTCTCTCTTACTGGGGGCTCCCCCAGGACGACTAAGTCCATGGGTCTCTCTGGGCTTCAGCTTCCTCATGCATAAAACAAAAGTGATGAGGGCCGACCCCATGGCGCACTCTGGAGAGTGCGGCGCTGGGAGTGTAGCGACGCTCCCCCCTGCGGGTTCGGATCCTATATAGGACTGGCCGGTGCGCTGACTGGCTGAGTGCGGTGCGGGCGACAACACACCAAGGGTTGTGATCCCCTTACCGGTCACGAAAAAGACAAAAAAACAAAAAAAAAACAAAAAAAAAAACCCAAAAGTGTTGAACTGCATAATTTCTAAAATCTCTGCTTCCAGCTCAAAGATTCCATGACTTTATGTGTCGGGAGGCAGGTGGACAGGCAGCCTTCCAAGAGGCTGGAATCTTGTTATCAATAGAGAACCTCAGGGTCTTCAGAGCTTTTGAGGCCAAACGACAGTAGGTGGCTTGTGTTCCCCCTCTTCCCGCTCCTCCAGAGCTGATGATCCTGTCATCTTTGTGTCTGGACAAGCGCTTTGAGTCTCCAGGGTCAGAATAGAAACGGTCCCCAAGGAGCAGCCAGGCAAGTGGATGTGAGTTCACGTGTGTCTCTGTCACTAGTCGGGTGGGGGTGGTCCAGGCTCAGGCCCATTCCCTCACCTCCTGGCCAGGGCAACCTCACTCTGTAACAGGCCAGCGAGGTTCTCCCAGAGCACTTGGAAGAGGTGGCTCAGACAAGATGCTCTGGAGACTGAGAACCTCTTCTGAATGCCAAGCCCTGGGCAGAGACCCCAGGGCAAGGGACAGAAGCTTCGTCTTCTGAACCAGGCAGCAAGATGGCAGCTGCGGCCAAGGGGTCCACATCCACACCCAGCTTGGCCACAGCGCATGTCACATCTACTCCATCCCCACACCAGCAACCAGTGCCACAGAACCCACACAACTCTGTCTCTTCAAGATTCACCACAGCCATGCTTACCAATAGGCAAACTCTGGAGCCGACTGCCTGGGTAAAGATCCCCACTCTACCACGTACAAGCCTTGTGGCCTTGCACATAGTACCTAACCTCTCTGGACCTCAGTTTCTTCATCTGTAAAACGGGAATAATGAAAGGTGTCTACTTCATAGGGCTTCTGTGGGACCCTGGTGGGTTACTGGATCCATGTAAACCTCCTTAGACTAGTCTGTGGCACACAGCCGAGCTCCCCAAAGTCCTCACTAGCACTGTGCGCATCAGCACCATTACCACCACTGCCGTCTCCCACACTCCCTCCTTTGCACCCTGTGTCTCAGGACTCAGACCACTCTCTGTCCACCCCTCCATTCTCTCTCAGGCCTCCATCCCTTGACACCTGCAGCTCCACTGCCCAGCTGAGCCTCCCAACCTCCTCCTTTGGGAGAGCTCCTGCTCACCCACCAAAACCCAGACCAAATGTCACCTGCTCTGTGACACCCAGAAGCAATTAGTTGCTCCCTCCTCCATGCCCCGTATGTGCCTCTGTTCCAACATTTAAAATGTAGAGCACCAGACCATAGCCTCCTGAAGGGTCGGTGTCTTTGTCAACCCGTTCCCAATGCATCTGGCTCATGGCAGGTGCGTGATGAACGGTGCTGTGATGACGGGGAAGAGTGTCACCAGAGCCCCAGAAGCAGGACAGCTCCTCGGTGTGGGCCTAACGGAAAAGGGCAGACTCAGGCACCATGTGGATGTAGCCATTCCCAGCTGCTACCCCTGCCCGTGTCCACGCGGAACCATCAGAAAACCCCAGAAGTCAGGAAAGACAACAGATCTGCCAACTCTTGATCCACCCACCCCCATCGATCCTCCTCTCTGCCAGCACACGTGGCTAGAAACCACCACCCTCCTTCTACTACTGCCCACAGCAGCCCCACTGCGTCTTGTTGGTTCACTGTCCAGAGCAGACCTCCACTCTGTCCACGGCTTCATTTCCCAGACACTCTTGATCCCCATAATCTCACACCTGGGCCTCTATAGCAGCCTCTAGAGGGTGTTCCTAGGTCAACTCTTACTTCTTTAAAAGCAAATCAGACCATCTAATTGTCCTGTGTGGTCTTTCTCACTGCACTGAGTATAAAAACCGAAGCTCGTGGGACCCCCAGGCCCTTCCTGATTGGGCCCCTGCCTTCTCTTTCCTCTCCCTCCCCCTCACCACTGAGCTCCAGCTGTGCTGGATCTTTTGGCTTTCTGGAGCAAGCCGGGCATTCCTACCCCAGGGCCATTGCATGTGCTACCCCCACTGCCTGGAAGGCGTTTCTGCTCTTCCCATAGTTGGTTCCTCCTCATCGTTTATTCTCAGACTAACGGCAGCTCTCTGGACAGGCTTCCTCTGACCCCCGCCTAAAGTGGGCTCCCCCTCCTCTGCCCCCAGTGAGGTCTCGGTACCTTTTGTTTGTCCCAAAGCACTTACCTCAGTGCATTGTCTGCCTCGCTCTTTTTCTGCTGCCTCCAGAGAGAACGGAAGATGTACGAGGGCATGGGCCACACTATTCAGCACGCAGCCCAGCGCCCGACTTAACACCTCTTTGTTGAATGGGAGACTGTATCAAGTGCCCACAACACACCAGGCATGTGCTTTGTAAGTGAACGTGTACCGGACCTGCACAACAGCCCCAAAACAGTTCTCGCTTCCACTTTACAGACTCAGAAACCCAGTGAGGAAACGACTCTCCCTGCACCAAAAAGTGAGGGCACGTGGAGATGGAACATGCACGCGGCCCTATCTGACTTTTCCCGCTGCTCCAGACTGCCTTCCAGACCACGTCTTACCCAGAACCATCAAGGCCTCAGCAGACCCGAGACCCACCCCCTGCATAAGTGTGACATGTCAGAATCACGTGTTCCCTGGTCATCTTTGTTTAAACTCTCAAGACACTGGATTTAAGGAAAACCCTGCTGAAATGTCCAGATGGCTCTAACACAATATCTGTATGGCATATTATTATTATTATTATTACTATTACTTCACTTAAGTCTGTATTTACGGGGGAAATGGAAACAAATCCGTCCCGCAGGCTGGATATTGCACTGTTAGCCCAGCGGTTGGTGAGGACTGGAGGGGAGAGAGACGGCAGTAGTGGAAAAGGTGGGCATTGGGCCAGGCAACAGAAAATGCACCTGTTAAAGTGACAGTGGAGGTATCTCTCCAACCATCTAAAAGCATCACCTGAGTAAAAGGACAGGCGTCATCGCAAGGCCCACCAGAGCAAGGTCAGTGAGCCACAGTCTCACCAGTAAAGCCTGGAGTCCACAATATCCAGACACCGTATGAGGCACTTGACATGTGTCACATAGTTTAGTGCTCAGGACAACCCTCTGTGACAGGTACTACTTTATCCTCATTTTAGAAATGAGAAAGCTGAGGAACAGAGAGGCCCAGGAACTCGCCCCAGGTCCAACAGCTGTCATGTAGCAGCAGGAGTCGCCCTGTCTTCCATGTGGTGCTCTCCAAGCACTCATGCAGCTATGAGGTCCATGTCACCAACAGTTCCTTCCAAGCTCACAAGCTCCCCCACCCCTGCTGCAATGTCCATTTCCTGCAGCTTTTCTTGAGGAGGAGGAGGAGGAAGTCATCTCTGAGCAGAACACAATGGTTCAGGGATGCAGGGCATCCTAGAAATTAAGGAAGAGGAAAATGCCAACCCCATCAAGGGCAGTCCATGCCCAGTGATGACCAGACCAGTGTCCTTCTATCCCATAAACCCAGCGAATGCTGTAGGTCCCGTCCTTGGCTTGGGGATTCACAACCCAATGGCAAAGATTGCCACTGACCTTTGCTTAGACCAGCAGTTCCCAGATGTATTCAACCCCATAAGCCTACTCCAAGAAACTCCCATCCACACTTCCAACAAACTTGGAGAAATGCTCACCCAACCTCAGAGCTTCTAGTGCAAAACAGGGGTGTGTGGGAGAAGAAGCCAGGAGAAGTTTCCCTGAGGTGAAAGCCCCAGCATGGCTCGACCCCTATCACTCCCAGATCCCTTCGCAAGGTGCCTTCTCTCAGCAGCACGCCTGAGCACCCCTGCCTCATGGACCTGGCTCCAGCAGGCCCCATGTGAGCAGGACACTGGGGAAGCAACACCCACTGCCCCTTGGGAATTCCCATTGGCTTTGCTCTCTGGGGACTTCACACCCAGCCCACTAAGTTTACAGCCTGAGAAACTGTTATAGAAAAGAGCCAGCACATCAAGAAAGCTGGACAGGATGACCCAGAAGGCCAGGACCTTGCCCATGCCAGTCACCCTGGCCCTGGAAATGATGAACAGAACCCCTCAGGTGCCCGTGGAGACTGACAGTTTACCAAGTGATCTCACAGACATGACATCATTGCATCTTTCTAAGAATTAGGTACTGTCATTACCTCTCCCAGCATGCTGAAGAGGAAAGGGAGTCTTGAAAAGGTGAAGGTCCAAGATCACAACAGGGTATAAGTGGTGACCAGGTCCCTGGACTTCAAACACACTCTCGGGAGCTGGCCCCATGCATCACCCTGCCACCTACCCTGCTTACTTGTGGAGTTGGGATCTGGCCAAAGGCTGGAAGAGGAAAAGATGAGGGGAGGACTAACTTGGCAGCCCTGGTGGTACAGAGAGGGAAGGTTTCAAATTGAAACAGCAAAGGCAGTTCACATGATAGTCTTCTGTGGTTTAACGTGTCCCCTCCAAAATTCAGGTGTTGCCAATGTCACAGCATTCAGAGGTGGGCCTTTAAGAGGTGGTTAGGCTGGGAAGTCTCCTCCCTCATGAAAGGTTAAGGGCCCATGGAAGGGGTGCCATGCAGTGCTCAGCTTTTGTTCAGGCTTCCACCTGTGAGGACACACAGACCATGCCACCCACAGCAGACAGCTGAGCTTGGGGAGACTTGACCTTAGACTTCCCAGCCTCCAGAACTATGAGAAAATGCATCCTGTTCTTTACATCCAGTTTCATGTACTTTGTTATAGCAGCATAAACATGTGAAGACAGAGTCTTGGACAACAGCAGGGTTGGTTTCGGTTTTGCAAAAAAGGAGGACGCACGTGGGAGAGACAGGTGCCCCTCCCCAGTGCTAGCAAATCTGACAGAGCATGGCTGCCCTGGGCTAGGGAGCAGCTGCCCAGGGGTCTGAGGGTAGGTAGAGACACATCCCTGTCACAGGGCACCTCATCCCGCACCAGGGGCCACTCCCCCGGGTGAGGTCTCACTTTCTCAAGAGAATGTGCATCCCACTGACATCCCTGTGACATGGCTGTTGCTCCAGAATCAATCACGGAGTGATTCTCTTGGTGCTGAGAACAAATGTTGCTGTCTGGACTGCCGCTCACAGTTCACAGCTCACATGGTGACTTTTCTCTGAGGTCCTGTGAGGTGGGGACTCCTGGGCGCACAGCCATGGGCAGCCAGTCACACCAGGTCCTTGCCCAAGCAGGGAGTCTGGTTTCAGGGGCATCCTAAAGACAGGGCATCCGTGAAGTTCCCCCATGTTCCCAAGTTCTTCCCGATGCCAATGTGAGGGTGTGGATGCGCATGTGAGTGTGTCCTATCAGGACGGAGGACCAGATGGGCCGTCAGCCCTGCCTTCCGCGTGTGGTTTCCTGCTTAGCTGGGATGCCTGGCTGAGCTACGCCTGGTTACCTCCTCCCAGCTCTCCTCCCAGGCCCCAGTGGCTGGTACTGTGGCAGGGGGGCATGGCTGCGAGCAGCTGGACCCCTGGGCTGCGTGGGGCCTCTTCCTGACAGGACTGCAGATGCCTGAGAGCCAATGCCAGCCAGCGCCACCCTGCTGCCTGCTGAAGATCCCCATGTGCCTCCTGCTTCTGTGGGTGCCCGGGGGACAGAGGCTGTGATGTCTCCCACATGCAGCTCATGCTCCAGGAGACTTGTTGAACGGTGGAACTGGAGGCTTGGGTCATCAGCTCAGTGCAGGCCTGGCTTCCACTGTGTCTAGTCCGAGGTCCCCACAGTCCCCTCCCTTGCCTCTGTGAAGGTCAGCAGGACCTTAGCCAGTACTCTCTGGCTCCTTTGCCACTTTGAGCTTCCAGCCAGGGCCGTCCTGGCTCAGAAGATGGCACAGGAGGCTTCACCTGACAGCTGAGATCCCCCAGGACACCGAGTCTGCTGCAGTAAGGTCAGGTGCAGAACCAGGTCCCCCCCCACTGGATGCCATGATCTAGTGCACCAGCCCCAAAAGCTCAGTGTTCTTTAATTGGCTTTTGCAGAGGCCCAGCCAGTTTGGGAAGAGTAAGGAGGCAAAGATGTTGAATGAAAGGCCAGGAGCTTGTCTGCCTTTGCCAGACCACAGGGGGACCTATGGGGCCCAGAGGCAAGAAGCAGGGGCCAGGAGGCACCACTGGCTGGGGAGAGCTACTGCTGGCCAGGGAGAGCTACAGCAGACCCCTTGTCCCCAGCTGTCTGGCTCCCCAGACCCTACATGCTCACACCAGCCCTCCAAAGTCAGGAACCCCTGGGCTGAGTCCCTTCAGCAACTTCCCTGCTTGGACACTCCCGATGATGACAACTCACCACCTCCCAAGACAACCTTCCACTGCTGCAGGAAGGTCTCCCACCTGCTGAGTTGCTCCAGAATCAATCATGATCTCCACCCTTTGGGACAATTCTTCCTCCCCATGACATCCCTTCAAATGTCGGGATTCACATATCAGTCTTCCCCAGACTAAACCTCCTGTCTCCCCCGTGTGTCGCCATTTCCAGCCCCTCCTCCTCCTCGACACTCTCTCCCCTGCAGGAACTCAGTCCCCCTGACCTATGCTCTGAGGCGTGACCACAGCTCTTGCAGGCTGGTCTGGCGTCAGTTCCCTGGGCTGAGACTAGGCTGTGACCAGCGTGGCTTAACGTTGCAAGAGCTTCTCGGGCAGCCAGGTGGTGCCTTAGAAACCTGCTGCTGCTGTAGGAACTGGTGAGGTCTGAACTGTGCTCTGGAGGCTTCGGAGGCTCCTTGGAGACCATCTCGGGCTACAGGGGTTCGGGAGGCTAGTGGGCAGGTGCGTCGGGCTCTGGACCCTTCCCTCGTCTAACTGGAGCAGAGCTCCTGCAGCCCCTCTTACAAACAGGGCTTCCACCTGAGCTCCTACAAAAGCTGGATCTGAAGCAAGAGCATCACAGTGCAAACATTTGCAAGCACGGTGCGACCCAGCATGATTCCACCTCTGCCACACGTGCTCTCTGAGCTGTGGCTCCCCGTTCACGTTGTGCAAACACCCCAGCTCAGGCCAGCACCGAAGAAAAGCGCCATTGCCCCCGACTGGGAGACCCAGGGCCCTCTGCTCTGCTGGGGCCTGGCTGGCTCTGCTACCCCAGCCCGCCTTGAGACCCTGGCTCTGCTGTGCGCCAATGAACCAAGTGGTCTCAGGGAGGCTGAGGGGGCTCGCACACTCCTGCACACAGTGAGGCCTGGGCGTCCTGAGGACCCAGGGCCGGGGCGGGCGACACCAAGGGAGTGTGCGGCACTGAGCGGTCCCAGGTGGAGGGCGGGTCGGCCGCGGCGGTGGCGCGGCGGGGCACTCACAGGGCAGCGTCTCGGCGCTGTTCTTCTGGATCATTATGCAGAGCTGTAGCACCAGTTGGGGGGCGCTCTCCAGGAAGGTCTCGAGGAGGCGCAGCATGTTGACGTCTGCATATTCGTACATCATAGCCCAGTAGAAGCGTCGCTGGTGTTCCTTCCGCCGCTGGCTCTGGATCCCCAGGTACATGGTGCGGATGTACCTGCCGAGAGAGAGGGCACAGAACACAGAAACCATGGGTAGGGGCGCGGCTGCAGACGGACACTGCCGGCCCTAGCACCAAGAGCCGCCTGCGCCAGCACCCCCCGCCCCCTCACCACTTGTGCCCTGAAGTTCCCAGAGACTTGGAAGGGCTGTGGGCTTCTCCCAGCCCCGGGGGCACCATGCTGAGGCATGCGGGGTTGGGGGTGTTGGGGGGGCAGGACAAGAAAGCAATCTGACCCACCTGGGACCCCAGGCAAGTCCCCCACTCCTGGCCCCCACGCGCTCATGTGTAAAACGAGAGAGGGAACCAGAGGGTCTCCCAGGGCCTGCCAGCTAAGCATCTCAGGGGAGCTCAGAGAGCAGGTGGGCTTCCTCAGGTTCAGGGCCACAGGAGAACATTCCGGCAGGGTGTCACTCTATTGCTCTGGAGGAGGAAGGGAAGGGCATCAGCACCTGTGAAGCTCCTGCTAAGTGCCATTCGCTGGCTGGCCATACACAGGTGGTAAGCAGGTAGGTGTGACTCTCACATATGACAGATGGGGACAGCTGGGGCTCAAAAAGTGCCCTCTCCTGCACAGGCTCCCATAGTTGGATGGGGGGGCAAGTGGGAGGTCCCAGGCCACTGGACACCCAGGTCTGTGCACCCATCTGTGCAGCCCGGGGAGACGGAGCCAGCAGCACCACCCCCATCCAGACACAGCCCAAGATGCAGTCACGGACCCACTGACCCCTCTCCCGGGGACCCACCCAGGCCCCACTGGGGAGGAACAGAGCAAGGAGGTGGGTGTCAGTGGAGGGCACAGCTCATGGGACAGTCTTGCTGGTGGTGGAGACTTGAACTAATGACTCCAACTCTATGCTTGTTACCATCTTTAGAATGGGTGCATGGCCAGGTGGGTGGGAAGGTTCAGGAGAGCATACGTGTGGTGGGCACTCAGCATGGTCTACATCAGAACACCCCCAGCCTCGTCCTCTCCTGAGCTTTCTGGAGCTGTCTCCAAGCCATGGACAAGAGCAGGAGGATTTTAGGTACCGTCTAAACTCGGCCAGGGGTCTCTGAGGCCGGGTCAAAAAGCATAGCTTGGGGCCGGCCCGGTGGCGCACTGCTACAGTGCGCCGCTTGGGAGTGTGGCGGTGCTCCCGTTGAGGGTTCGGATCCCACATACAGACTGGTTCCCGCTCACTGGCTGAGCGAGGGGCGGGCGCAGCACTGAGGGTTGCCGGTCCCGGTCCGGTACGGGTGCAACACTGAGGGTTGCGATCCGTTGCCAGACACGAAAAAAGACAAAAAGGAAAAAAAAAAAAAAAAAGCACAGCTTGGTGGAGGATCCCAGTTAGGATCAAGAACAGGAATCATAAGCCGGGTGCCATAGCCAGCAGGAGGGAACCTGGCTGTCCCCTGGGAGTGAATGTCCCACAACACATGGCTGTGCCTTCTAAAACACCACACCTGGACACGCACACGGAGTGCACAGCTGACACCCTGTGTAGGCCCAACTGTCCCTGGGACTTGTCAAGTGTTCACTTGGGGCTGTTCTGTCCCCGTGTCACTGTCAGCCTAGTCCTGGCCCCAGTCCTCTTGCCTGGACTACTGCAGAATCCCACTGTCCTTTCTTGCCCCGGGACAGCCCCTTCTGCACCTGGCAGCCAGAGTGCAGTCATGCCAGACCTCTTCTC
The DNA here is from genome assembly GCF_000696425.1 of Galeopterus variegatus. Classification (NCBI taxonomy): domain Eukaryota; kingdom Metazoa; phylum Chordata; class Mammalia; order Dermoptera; family Cynocephalidae; genus Galeopterus; species Galeopterus variegatus. Next base: position 61,777 of record NW_007726859.1, on the reverse strand, counting down.
TCAACTCTCATGGCTCCCTCTGTGCTCAGAACAAAACCCAAACCCTTTCCGTGGCTCCGGAGCCCTGCCGCCCCTCCATCCTCCCCTTCTGTCCCCTCCGCCCTCTTTCTCAGCTCTCTGCCTCTTGCTGGAGCTGAGATCCGTGGGAGCAGGGATCTGTCTACGGCTCCCTGCACATCCCCAGGGCTGGGGCGGTACCGGGCACACCTCAGGGCACGTGGGGAGAGAGTGAACCCAGAAGGAAGACGCCTGTCCTCCAGGGCTGAGGAGTCCCTGCAGGACAACTGTTGCAACACATCACAACTGGCTCCTGCCCATGTTTGCAGAAAATCTATGAGATGACTCGTAAGGGTAATCCTGGAGAGGAACTGTCAGTCCCCACAGGGCGGTGGGAGAGTGGGGGCTTTGCACGAGGACTCTGCATGGCGCTACACAGAGTGCCTCGAGAGCTTTAGAAGCCAAGATACAAAAGCACACATTTGCATCAGAATTTAAAGCTGTTGAGTGACGTCCCTGTCCAATGGCAAAACAGTGGGCCTCACTCCAGAGTGCTGATCATGTACTGACCCCAATGGACCAGAGCCCAGGTCCCCGAGAGGGACACCAGCTTGTGACACTCCCTTCTGACCCACAGGTGTGACCTCAAACACACGTGCTGATAGCAGTGCCCCTGCTCCACACCTGATGAGTGGCTTTCTCTCTGGGCTCATGAGAGACTCTGAGGAGGGTCTGGGTGACTGTATCCTGCAGGGACCCACCCAGAGAAGCAGGGTGGGGACAGGACCCCACTGAGAACCAACATGGAGACTGCTCTGCAGTGGCAGCACGTCAGGGAGAACCGCGGGAGGAGGCTCCTGCAGGCGTGCCATCTCGTGGAGTCCCTGGCATGCCTGGTGGGGCAGGTCTGGTGTCACCATTTAACACATGGGGAAACTGAGGCTTTGAGGTGAAGTTATGGTTCTGTTCCAGGGTTCTGTGGCACTTCCCACAGCTGATGTCTCTCTGGGCCCCTGTCTGCGAATTCATACAATCAAGGAACCAGGGGAGAGGCTTGGGAAAGGGAGAGAGGTTGTTGTACCTGATCTGTAAAGCCACAGGGTCACCAGAGAGGGGAAGAGAGAGTGAGAGAGAGACAGGGGAGACAGACCAAGACACAGGGAGGAGAGGGAGATAGAGAGACCAAGAAAGGCATCCACACAGACAGAGCCGGAGAGAACAGAGGGGCAGAGGGAGACCGAGAGAAAGGAACAGGCAGACAGACAGACTGACAGAGAAGTGGGAGGGGACAGAAGGAGGAAGGGGAGAGAAGAGAGGGAGGTGGTGTCAGGTGTGGGACCTGAAGGAGAGGACCACCTGGACAAGCGGATACAGCCATACACGGGGGCAGCAAAGGGCCCGTGAGCAGATGTGGTCATCAGGAATTCGGGAGGGGTGGGGATGTCAGACCCTGCACGGAAGGCAGAAGGAAGCGTGGACATGCTGACTGCTTGGGGACACAGAGCACCAGGGGACAGGGACGCTCTGGCTGGGGCACTGAGGCTCCACACCAGCATGCAGGACAGCCATGCACCCAGTGCAGCCTCGGTGCTCTGAGTCTCCCAGATCAGAGGTGGTCCCTGTGACCCAAAACTCGGCCCTCCCCACAGGCAGCGCCTGCAGCAGACAATGCCATGGGCCACAGACTCACCCCAGAGACCAGACACAAATCCACTCTGCCTCTCCTGGCCTCACAAGTGGCCCAGCTGCTGGGAGAATGATAATACGGCAGACTGAAGCCTGTCCACCTGGGTCACAGGACAAGGCAGTGACCACACTCAGGGTCACCTTGATCCACCCCACCAAGGCAAAAGGAGGCACTGACTCTGCCCCTCCACCCCCACCTTCCACAAGCCACAGCCCCTCTGCCCACCGAGGCCAGAGCAGAAGAAAACGACGGGCCCAGAGCACGCTGGTCCCACTAGCCTGCGTGCCAGGGAAGCCAGCCTCACACCTCTCTTGCAAGAGCATTCCAGGCAGCGGGCAGAGCCTGAGCCTGTCCTCCTTGCACCAATTAGCAAACACGCCGGGGCACTGAGTGCACAGGGTCAAATCAGAAATTGAGTGTGGGGCCGGCCCGGTGGTGCACTGCTACAGTGCGCTGCTTGAGAGCACGGTGGCGCTCCCGCCGAGGGTTCGGATCCCACATACAGACCGGTTCCTGCTCACTGGCTGAGCGAGGTGTGGGAGCAACACCGAGAGTTGCGATCCTGTTGCCGGTCCCGGTCCGGTGCAGGCGCGACACTGAGGGTTGCGATCCATTGCCGGACACGAAAAAAGACAAAAAGGAAAAAAAAATAAATAAAAAAAGAAATTGAGTGTGGACACCACACCTCCTCGTCACTAGTGCACACAGACTCTCGCCCTAGAGTCGGAGCTGAATCGTAGAGTCCAGTTCAGGGTGTCCTGACCCCAGGCCCACAGCAAATGCTCACACCTGTCCACTCCTCTGGCTCCTGCACCCTCCTCTTCTACCCTGAAGTCCTTAGGGCCCCAGTAGACAACAGAGGGGCTGGACACCAATCTGGTCAAAGCCCATTTACAGGTGAGAACCTCAGTGCTGGAGAGTGAGCAGATTCCAGTCTCAGCCACTCAGTGACTATGGGCAGAGCTGAGGGCCTCGACTCCCTTACCCTGCTCACCCCCCACAGCACATGCAAAGCCCCTGCCCATCATGCCCAACAACCCCGGCAGCTCTTGCAAACACACTGCTGCTAGCATCCTCAGGGGCTCTAGGATTCTTCCTCCTCTTTCTCCAAAGTTCCTCCGGTGTCTGCCTCCTTCACAGTCTAGGGAGCTGCCAGGAAACGACCAGGTGGGTGGAGTGGGAGCAGCGCATCTCTCCTAAAAACCCCGTGCCAGTCCTGTTCTCTCCCTGGATCTCAGTTTCCCTGCATGTGAAATCCAGACTGCATATGGGTGACCTCTGAGGCTGCCCTCCAACCCCTCTGCAAACACAGATGGCTCGGCCCACGGCCACATGGTGGAGCCAGACCCTAAGTGTCGCAGGACGGCTGCTCCTCACTGGTGATCTGATCTCATACATGGGGTACAGGGGGTGCCCGTGAGGTCTCCGTGCAGATCGAGGTGTGCAGGGCCCTGAAGGGAAGTCACAGCATCTCCGTCCACAGGAGGCACAAGATTGGTGGCCATTCCTCCAAACCCACACCTTCACCCTCCCTGGCAGCTTCCAGGAGAGCTCACCTCCCCCGGGAAGGTAGCTCAGGAGAGAAGACACCCAACTCTCTCCTCCTGGGTTTGCGTCCACAACCTGCCCCCAACCCCCATTTACCCATCACAGGAGGGGCAGGCTGGAGGGTCTCTCAGCTCTACCGACATCTCCTAATTCCATCCTTCATTAAGAGAGAAGCTTCACGGGCATCAAGCATGGCCGAGCATCTTAGCAGACACTACTGCAGATGCTAGCGTAGTAGTCAGGGGTGCCGGGCACCATTCTGAGCATGTTGCATAGATCAACTCACTTCATCCTCACAGCAACCCTATGTGCTAAGCTCAATAAGCTTTTTTCATAGATGGCAAAATGAATCACTGAGGTTAAGACATATGCCTCAGTTTACCTCGCTGAGAAAGTGGCTGAGCGAGGCTTCAAGCCCAGGCAGCTTGGCTTCAGGGCTGGTGCTCTGGCCTCTGACCCACACACCGCTCAGAGGCAGATGGGTTGTCTCCTTGTCTCTGAACTTAGTCCAATGTCCTCCCCTTGTGACAGTGGGGAAGCAGTGCTTGCCCAAAACACCTCGGCTCCCTTCCTGTTCCACCACATTGCCTTGGGGACACCTCTCTGAGTCTTAATGTCCCTATCTACAAAAGGCCTATCCTGAGTAGGACCCCAGGACACGTTGGACAAATAAATGCCTGCAATTGCGCACCCTCAGAGGGGTGCGGGGGCCTCAGAGGAGAAATGCCTGTGAGCACAGGCAGGAGACCAGAGCCACTGTGCAGACAGCAGCTGCTCTGACGTGCTCTACTCCTGCCTGTCGCTCGGTCCACTCTGCCCACGTCCCTCTTAGTTCTGCCTCCTGCCCTTACTTTGTAAGCCAAGGAATCGTTTAAAGCTCTTTATACCTGCCTCCAGGAGAACTGTCTAGTTCTCTGAGCATGTTTCCATTTTTGCATTAACACTTTGAGGGAAACATAGTTATCTTCTTTTTCCCATTGGCTCATCTGAGGCTCAGAAAGGATCAGTGACATCCCCAAAGTCACACAGCCAGGCATGGTTCAGGCAAATCAGAGAAGGTCTTGCCAAATTATGTTGCCCCATGAGGAGTTAGCTATGGCTCTGCCCAAGACTGGCTGGGATAGAAAATAAGTGATTTCCGCAAGGAGTAGGAGGCTGAACAGGTTTGCCTATCCGGGCCTACAGTCTCCAGCTGCTTCTTATGACACTATCAAAAATGGCATTTTAAAATCCCTGCTTATGGATAACAGCCCACCCTCAAAACATCAAACAAGGGTGACTTCAGGTTTTGAGGGGCCTAAAACTTAGAGAACCCCTTTTTAGGATAAGCAGTAAATTCTACCTAACACTTAAGTAGAAATAGCACCAACTCTACACACCCTTTTCCAGAAAATACAAAAAGGAAGAAACCCTTCCCCACTCATTTTATGAGGCCAGCATTATTCTGATACTAGAGCCAGGCAAATATGGTTCAAGAAAGTAAAACTACAGATGATATCTCTCATAAACACAGATGAAAACATCCTTTAACAAAATATTGGCAAATCAAATCCAGTAATATATACAAAGAATGGTATGCCAGAGCCAATTGAGGTTTATCTTAGGAATATAAGGCTGGTTCGGTATTCAAAAAATCAGTGTAATCTATGACATTAATAATCCCACATCGATTGATGTAGAAAAATACATCTAATGGAATTCAACATCCACTCATGATTAAAACTGTCAGCAAACTAGAAATAAAGGAAACATCCTTACCCTGATATTGATGACAGCACTTACAAAACCCATGGTTAATATCACACTTAAAGATAAAAGACTGGATGTGTTTATCTTAATATCAGGAACAAGACTATGATGTCTACCCTCACTACTCCTATTCCACATCATACTGGAAGTCCTGGCCACTGCAATAAGTCTAGAAAAAGAAATATGTACAGAAAGTATACACAGATGGCAAGGGAAGATGTAAGACTATCCCTATATGTAAATGACATGATTGCCTACATTAAAAATCCTAAGTAATCTACAAAAAAGCTCATAGAATTAGTAAATTTATGAAAGTCTCACAATATGAGATCAGCATATAAAAGTCAATTGCATTTTTACAAACTATTCATAAACAACTGGAATTTGAAATTTGAAAAATGTATACCATTTACATTAGCCCCCCAAAATAAAACTCTTACATATAAATCTAATAAAATGTGCAGGATTCGTATACTGAAGCTACAAAAAGCTAATGAAAGAAATCAAATACAGCTTAAATGATACAGGGACATACCATGTTCATGGATTGGATGACAGAATACAGCTAAGATGATAACTACTCCCAAACAGATCTATAGATTTAATGCAATTCTTATAAAAATACCAGCAATTTTGCCAGAGCTAGTCAAGCAGATTCTAAAATTTAGATGAAAAGGCAAATGAACTAGAATAGCCAAGCCAATTTTGAAAAAAAAAAAAAGAGTAAATTTGAAGAATTCACACTACCTGATTTTAGAACTTACTATAAAACTACAGTAATTAAGACAGTATATAATACTGGCAAAGAGGGAGAAACATAGATCAGGGGAACAGAACAGAGTCTAGAAACATAACCACATAAATATGACTAGATGAGTTTTTACAAAGGTATAAAGACAAGTCGGTGGAGAAAAGATAGTCTTTTCAACAAATGTGGGAACAATCAGTTATTCGTATACAACAACTAACTTAAAATGTAGCATAGATTAAAATGTAAAACTATAAAACTTTAAGAAAAAAACATAGGAGAAATCTTTGTGACCTTGCATTAGGCAGAGAGTTTTTAGATGTGACCGCAAAAGCATTATCCATAAAAGAAAAAGTTAATGTATTAAACTTGATTAAAAACTTTTGCTCTGTGAATGACACTGGTAAAAGAATGAAAAGATAAGCCACAGACCAGCAGAAAATATTTGCAAATCTCATATCTGACAAAGAACTTGGATCCAGAATTTATAATTCTTAAAACTCATCAATAAGAAAACAAATAACCGAATTTTAAAAATAAGCACCAGATTTGAATAGATATTTCCCCAAGAAGATATACAATGGCAAATAAGCACATCATTACGTTACAGGAAAATGCATGTTAAAATCACAATGAAAAAGCAAACACAACGTGATAGCACTTCATACCTGTTAAAATAGTTAAAATTGAAAAAAAACCCACAAAAATTGACAGCCAAGGGTTCAGCTCTCCTTACTGGCCAGAGGCAGAAAAGCAAACACAAACAAACAAAACAACCCTAACATCAAGTGCTGGAGAGATTCCAGAGCCCCTGGAACGCCCGTGCATTGCATGTGGGGAGGTAAATGGTACGGCCACTCTGGAAAACAGACACTCCCTTACCGAGGTGCACATACTCTCACCATACGACCCAGTGACCCCATTCCTGGGTATTTATTCTAGAAACTATTAGGCCTCACAATCAGCTTAGCATAAGTAGAGCCATGTTAACCACATCCTCCCTCCATCCCCCCCTTCTCTTAAGCAAAGTGCTTTCTCAGAAAAAACGGATTTTGTGCAAAACAGAATCTTGTGCAGAGCAGGAAAACCGCAGAGCTGTTACAAAGTGCTAGATGCTCAAAATAGCTACCCAACCCCTCCTCCTAATTCAAATCCTGTAAAACCTCTAATTTATCTGTATGGGGGCAGGAACTGATCTTTCAGTCTCCCCTCCAGGTTTGCTTGAAATGAACTCCCTTAAATGGTAAGCATTTGGCTCGGAGTCCTTTAATCCCTTTGTCTCGCAGACCTAATGGAAACAAAAACTTGTGTCCACACAAAAACGTGTACATAGATGTTTTAGCATTTCTATTCATAATTGCCAATTATCCTTCCACAGGTGAATGGACAAACTGTGGTACGTCCATACTGTAGAATAGTACTCAGGAATAAAAAGGAAGAAACCGTCGATACACACAATCACCTAGATGAATCTCAAAGGCTTTATACTGAATAAACTAAGTCTGTCTCAATAGTTATACGGTGTGATTCCACTTATAAAATATTCTGGAAAGGCAGAGGGAGAGAGGACACAGCAGGAGTTGCCAGGGGTTGCAGCTGGGGAATGGTTTGTTTAAATGGGGGCGCGTGAGGGAGTGTTCCGGGTGTTGGAAATGTCCCCCGTGAGCTGGTTATAGTGAGGTTATGTGAATATACATGAATGTATATGTTAAAATTCAAAGACCTCCATGAACACGCAAAAAGTTCATTTTACTTTACGTGTTAATTTTTTTAATTTTACAAAAAAAAAAGAATTTTAATTTTTAAAAATTTTAAAGAAAAAGAATACAAAACTACAAATACAAAATTAAGTATGGGGCCCCAGAAGAGGTCCATGAAAGTGAGGGTCTTAAGCCTTAGTAGGGTCATAGTAAATCTATCTGTCCCTGAATGCTTTCCCCACCTCTCCCAGGACCTGGTTCTTCAGCCGTCTGGCAGGACAAACTCACAACCCCCCACTTCAGGCACAAGCAAGTGCCAGGGCTTGGGGACCTCCGCTCCCCAGCAATCAGCTGACAGGACCCAACCAGGCAAGAGGCAGGCAGGACACCCCCCGACCAAGGAGGAGCGAGGCTTCCTGCAACCCACCCCTCCCGCTCCCCTCCCTCCTGCCAAAGTCTCTGTGGGCCTGGCCCAGGGAACAGCCACAGACAAGACTATATTGATGACTCTCCAGGGGTTCGGGGCGGGGGTGGGGGGTGGCCGTGGGGCTCTGACTCACCCCCGGTGCTACCCTGACCTGGATGGGGAATACGTGAGTGGGGCTACAAGGATTGAAGGAAGAGCTGGCCCCACAGCCCTGTCTTAGAGGTCCAGGCCCCTTGGGTCACACCAGCTCCTGAGAGGGGACAGTCACCGTCTGCCTGGGTGGCTGGTCTTAACGATCTCCAGCTCTCCCCGCTCACCTGATAAGTGGCTTCCTCAGGAACCCAATTCCATGAGCTTGCAGATCCCAGCTGGGAAGCGGTGGGGTTCAAGCTCCTGTCTCACACAGTGGCCCTAAACCTCCAGGTTCGTGAGGCCACCCCATCTCCCCCAGGTGTGTTCCCCTGGCCCATTGCAGCCCAGCAGTTCTCAATCCTGACTGCACCCGAGAAGCACCTGGAATGCTTCTGAGACATCCTCAGCGTCTAGGTCATTCTAATGTGCAGCCAGAAGCTGCATCACATGGTGTGTAATTCAACGTGTGCCTTTCCAGGACCAGGGCTGTGTGCGTCTCTGGCATGTGCCTGGCATGTGGTAGGCTCTGGAACAGTATTAGTTGTAGGGAGGGAGGAACCTCAGAGGAGAGGAGGCATCAGGAGCATGAGATAAAAACAGACTTGGCCGTCACACAGACTGGACTCCTACTGCACATTACTTAACATCCTGAGGCCACCTCCCTCCTCTGCCAACATTTTGGCTGTCACACAGAGCAGGCATGCATATCTCCTGGCTCGGGGCCTGTGACTGTCACTGTGAGAAGGCTACAGCCTTCCCTCCAAAGCCTCTGTGCCAGTCAAAGGGGGACACAACCCCAGGAAGGCTGAGCAGAGCCGTGGCAGGCCCTGCTTCTTACCCACGACCCCCACATGTCAAAGCAAGCCCCAGTGGGAGGCTGAGTTCTGCAGAGGAGGCCACCCACTTCCTCTCTTCTTGGGCACCTGGAGAGGCTGTCCTGGGAGCAGAGCTGGTGCAAAAGTCTACAGCGTAGCTCCCGCTCTCCTCACAGGGCCCCCAAGTTCTCGCCAGTCACCAGCTTCCCACTCCCAGGAGCACATCTTGGTCAGCAGCAGCATGCAGGGAGCTTTTGCACAGTGATTGGAACCTGAGATGTCACGGGCTGTCCCCTTTGTCATAGGCCAGGGAGCTCTTCACAGAAACCGCCTTGTTCCCGGCTGGCCTGTCCTACACTTGCTGACCCTCTCTAGCCAGAAACTGCCCAGCAGAGCAGCCTCTTCCCCATGACTGTCCCCTGCCACCAGCTCCTGGCTGTGCTTTTGGGCCCTGGACTACCATGCAATGGGCTGGGTATGAATGGGATGCCAAGGCTGGGTGGCACAAGGACACAGCTCTGGTCCCTGCTGCCACAGTGGCTGGGCCACCAGACCAGGCTTTGCAGACACCAAGGGAGTGGAGAGAGGGATCAGTGATTCCTGGGAGGTGGGCCTCAGTGGGGAGGGGCCTGAGGAGGGGGCTTTTCCTCCCTGCCTCCAGGACACGGGATCCTCTCCAGGCACAGCCCACCCCACTCGTCCCAGCCTCCCTCCTGTCTTCCCTCCCAGCCCACAGTCACCCCAAGCACCCCGCAGCATCCCGGCCCAACTCCCTCTCGACACCCTTACCCACCCTCTCCCCCAGAGCCTTGGCCTTTGACCCCAAATGCTCTGGGAGTTCCTGTCTGCTGGGTTGAGGCTGGGGGGCAGGAAAGGAGAGAGACTGTAACAACCACAAGAACTCAAGTAACACCGTCCGCAGCTGTCACTGGTGAGGAGCACGGGGCATGAGTGAGGACTCTGCTTCTCCTGCCCCAATGACGCAACGCCCACGCCATGACTGCTCTTTCGAGATGGGGAAACTGAAGTTAAGGAATGGGTTGGTGTCACCCACCTGGTGTTTGCTGCCCACCCCTCTGTGGGAGCCAAGGTTAGATCTGTTCCTCCTATGGGACCCTAAGCCCCTGAGGGCAGGTCCCTGCTGGCTCTGCTCTCAGTTGGGTCCCCACCCCGCAGCCCTGGCCAGAATCTGGTCCACCTGAGGACCTGGCAGGACATCTGCTGCTGGCCAAGGGGCAGGGCCCGTCTCCAGTTCCAGCTTCCCAACCCACAGAGCCCACAGTCTATGAGGTCACGCAACTGGGTGGCTCCTGAGGGTGCTGACCATGTGGAGGCTGTGAGAGGCTGGCAGCGTTTCCTGTGTGCCCACAGCAGGAGCCCCAGCGTGGTCATGGTCCAAGCCCGCCCCCACCTGCAGGGCCTGGGATGGCACCAACTGCAGCCCTCTGGGCTCACCAAGGAGGCCAACAGCTGGCCAGGGGCACCTCCGCCACCCGCAGTCAGGACCTTGTGGCCAAGAACTAACTGTTCAGGCTTTTTCCAGGAAGAGCTGGAAAACCAACCTCAAAGGCAGGACCTGCTTTTCTGTGGCACGAATAATACAGTCATCCACTGGAGGGCTCTGTGCTGTTTTAAAAACACCTTTATACGTTTGTTGCATTAGAATACAGGCAGCCATGCTTCCAGGGCCACCCGAGGAGTCTTCACCCTTATCCTGAGAGGGTGCGGCACCCCCCCCCACACACGTACAACTGCACCCCTGCACGCCCCACCCACACAAGCACACTCCACACAAACAGCACACATAGACATACACGAGCTACACACACAATAGACACCCAAAGCACAGACACTCCTTACAATGGGATTACGTCCTCACACAGCGATTGAAAGTTGAAAATATCTAAAATACATCTAATACACCAACCCTACAGCTCAGCCTAGCCTACCTCAAAGGTGCTCATAACACATTAGCCTACAGTTGGACAAAGTCATCTCACACAAAGCCTGTTTTACAATACAACGATGAATAGCTCATGCAATTTATTAACAACTGTTCTGAAAATGAGAAACAAGAGTGTGGGTGCTGGAGTCCGGTTTCTGCTGGATGAGCATTGCTTGCACACCACAGTAGAGTGGAGCAATAGTAAGTCCAGCCATTGTAAGCTGGGGACCGTCTGTGCATACACCCACGTGGTCTCTACACAGACACACACACACAAGCTACCCAGTACACATGCACGCCGCTCACATCTCAGCCCCACCTGTGCAGACACCTGCAGACACACGGCCCTGCACCCACAGCCAGCCTGCACCACCGAGGGGAGATCTCCTCTCTGGGCCTCCCCTCCTGCGCCCAGTGCTGCCTGCTCCTGGCCATTTGCTGTCACCATGGCCTCCACAGGGAGGCTGGGCAGACACAGAGAAAAGCCAAATCCACATCAAGTCACTGGCTCCCTTATCAGTAGCCAGGGACCACCTCAGAGAAGAAAGGGAGCTCCAATGACAGCCAAAGGAGAAGTCAGGGATCCAGGGGTTTCCAAACTCAATGGCATGTCACCCCTGTTATCCAGGATGGAGGAGGGCTAGCTGCCACCAAAGCACCTGAGAGCCCACTGGTAGCCCAGTGTGCTGAGCCTCCCTGGCCCCACTCCCACATCCCCATTCACAGTTCCAAGTCTTCATCCTGCGCCTGGCTTATTTGGGAATCCTGACCTGTCAGAGTAGCAGCAAAGGTGCTGAGACGTTGTGAGGTCTGCATTCTCGTCTACCACATCCTTCCTGTGTGTCCTTTCCCTCTCTGACCCCATCCCAGGGCTGGAAGGGTCTAGGGCCAGGTGACCGTGTGCAGAGGCTGTAGGAGAAAGTGGCCCAAAGGAGGGGCCTTGAGGGGCACGGCTCGTGTGGGAAGCTTGCCTGTCTGGGGCTCTTGGCCACTCCCATTCTGCAGATGAGGAAATCGAGGCCGGCCTAGATTTAGCAGCCTGGGCAGCTCGCCATGGCCCCCGCACCCTGGAATTCCGTCTCCTGTGGTTGACTACCTCCTGCCTCCGCACTCTCTCTCCCACACCTGCTCCCTGCCCCCCAGCCACATCCAGCGGTTCTCCATCCCCAGACCTTCCTCTCTTTCCTTGCTCCAGCTGTCCCCTCTTCCTGGGGATCCGTCCCTGGACAGGACCGAGCTCCCCTCCATGGGCCTTTCTCCCTACTCGGGTTACATTATCCCCCCTCTTTTGTCCTCCCATGAACTGGGTATTCAGTACAGTGACAGATCCCATTTACTGGGCTCTTCCTCTGTGCCAGGCACAACGTAACCACTCTGCACGCATGAACTCCTGTGACCCTCCTGAAAACCTATGACTGTTTACAGATGAAGAGACCGAAGAGGACGCCCCAGGATGTAGCCACCAAGATTCACACCTACGGGGTGGACTCCACAGGGTGGAACCCAGTACATTATATCCTCTGCTCGTTATCTTTCTCCCATTCCCTCTCTCCCCCCCCTCATTTACTCTCCTCAATAACCCTACCAATTAGATAACTGATTAGCCCCATTTTACAGATGAGGAAACTGAGGTTCAGAGGGTTTAAATGGCATGCCCGAGCTAGAAAGTGAGATTTACGCCTCTATCTGCTTGGCTGTGTTTGTGCCTCTGTTTCCCACCCCTGGAGCCCTCTCTCCTGCATTATCAGAGGTCTCCTCAGACTCCACTCTGTTCCGACATCACTTAAGTACAGAGATGCCTCTCCAGCCAGATTTTAATCCCCACGAGTGGCATCTGTATACTCAGTGCCCTCGGCCCCACGGTGGACATCCAGTCAGAGTGTGCTCACGTGAACGTAGCGCCTGCTCTGATGGAAAGCTGCTCTCCTTTGACCAAGAGCTACCTGCAACCCTAACTTCAAATACATGAACTACATGTGTCCAAAGGTAAACGACCAGAATGGGGCAAGAGCTAAATAAACTAAAGCAGGAGAGACTTGGGTCGAACACAAGAGAGAACACGCTAGCCAGCACAGCAGGACAATGCTACAATGAGACATGTTTTCTGCCCTCCCTGACAGTTTAAAAAGACAGAAGCAAGTGGCCTGGGGATGTCAGACACTCAAAACTAGCTCACAGAGGACAGGGGCTGGATCCACTGACCTCTCAGCTCTAGCAGTTTATCACACGCACAGAACAATCCCAATGCCACACACAAGTCCCACCTTCAGATTCCCTCAAAACCACCCAGAATGCAAGGCCCAGGTGGCTCGAGGCACCCTCCAAGCCTGAACATGTGGGAATAGCAAAATGTAGCCATGACCAGTAGCTCACAGACTCTCTCTCAGTATGAGACATCTCTAGAACCTTCCATGGTCTAGCCCTGGAAGACCCTCACTTACCCTCCATCCCCTACTCCAGCTAAGATGCCTCCAGCAAGGAGGGAAGACAGAGGGGCCAGCTGCTAGCTCAGCCCCAGAGAGCAGTGCATCAAATCGGAGCTATTTTTAGACCTTCTCACCAGTGTCCCTGACATCGGCTGAGCGATGGTGGTGGGCTCAGGGCACACATCTGGGAGAGCAGGTGTGAAACGGCATTTCTTTCCAGGGGCCCAGGGGAAATGGTAGGTGTCGTGAGTAGGCTTTCTGGATGCAGAGTCTCAGTCACGGGGTGGCCTGAACCCCAACCTGGGGCCAGACCCCCCTGAACATCCTAGGGCTCAGGAGATCATGATTCAGGTGAAAACGGCCCCACCTCACCTGCCCTAATTTCCCCACCAGCACAGCAGGGCCCAGGCTACTGCTGCCTTCTCTAAGACATTGCAAAAAAAATGATTTAAGAGATCAAAATGCCCTGGCAAACTACGTATTGGAGAAGTGCCTTCTGTTCCCCATTATGCACCCCCAGAAGGACAGGCCAAGTTCGGGGATTTTTTGTTTATCTTTGTACCTCCGGCACGAGGCATGCTGCCTGGTACTTAACAGGCATTTCATGTCCATCGAATGAATGAATGAACACTCTGGGCAACTGTCAGTAATACCCTGAACTCCAGCAAGTTCAGATGTTTACCTTCCAAGCTCCCCGGGCAGGTGTAAGGGAAGCGTCCGCTTGTCCAGGCTCTGGCTTGGCCCCAAGTCTCTGAGGGCACCTGGGAGCTGGATGGGCCCAGATGGATGTGGGGCTCCCCGTCCTGCTCTTTCTCCCCCCCTCTCTCGTCCTTACACCTCACTCGAGCCTCCAGTCCTGAATGAACACTGACAGCACCGGCTCCTCTCTCGGCCAACATCCCTCTTCCCCACCAGGCAGGACAAGCCCATCGTTGGCACAGCCCCTGTGCTTTTCTGCCTAAAGTTGTGGCCACTGCCATGCCCACGATGGGCAAGGCCACTTCGCCTCCTCCCAAATCAGTGCCCAAGACTTCTGATGACAGGCTCCTGCAGCATCTGCTGAAAAGGACTTGCAAGGATCCATCCGCACACAGGCTGCCCGTGCAGAACGGGGGAGATTGGCACTGCCTGCATGAGGGAAACACTTGTAGCTGTGCAGAGTAGCTCACGACTATGAGAGGGGACCCACTGATCCAAAGCAAAGTCACCGGCACATTGCTGGGGGCTTTGAAACATGCAGCAAACAAATAAACATGAGCATGCTATAGAGCCCCCCAGCACGGGGCCCCAAGGAACCCTGGGCCCTGGCAGGAGGACCTGCTTGTGGCTTTGTCATGAGCCACAGGTGCAGTGTGGCTAAAACATCCCAGCGTCCCTTTCAGCCCACAGTAGATCCGTCATCAATGAACTTATCCGAAATGCTTAAGGAGGTTTCTAGTTTACCTCGCCACCTCTCAGGGGTAATGCACCCAGCGGTTCATTTTCCCTGTGGACTATGCCGCCCTTCAGTTTGCCCTAAATGTGGCCCTTTCAGATATCCATGAGCACTTTACTGCAGCAATCCAGCCCCTCCCAGTTGTATTCTAGCACTCAACACACGTAATTGGGCTCCTACTGCATGCCAGGCACAGGGAACCCAGACATAGTCTCTGTCTTTATACTGTTTACAGACCAGTGAAAGAGAGATGGTAACAACATTGGAAACAGGGAGAGGCCTCTAATTCCACTGCGGGGCACGGAAATATTTCTAGAAGGGGGCATCTGAGCTGAGCATTCAAGGATATGGGAGATTTTACCAAAGAGCTAGGGAGAGAGGGTGCCCCGGGCAGATAGCCACCCTCCCCCAGATGTGAACTTTGCTGTCTGGGAGCGAGGAACAGACCAAGAAACCCATGGGACAACCCACCAATGGGTGTGGCCCTGGCTACAAGGCTCCCCTGCTGTGTGCGCTGCCACTGCTCCTGGCTAAGTGGCCTCAGATGTTTCCTTCTTAGTGCGGTGAGTGGCTAAGACCAGGCGAACTCCCAGGCCAGCCACCACATTGACCCTGCAGACCTTTAGGACCTTGTATCAGTCTGTTTCTGCTGCTTAAGACAAAATACACGGAACTGGGTGATTTACAAAGAAAACAAAATTTATTGCTTACAGTTTCCAAGGCTGGGAAGTCCAAAGTCCATCAGTGGTGACAACAGTGACCCAGGGTCTCACATTGCAAGATGGTGGAGGCAGAGAGAGAGAGACTCTCCTCTTCTTTTAAAGCCCTTAGAACCATGTCCCTGACCATCATTTTTAATCCATTCACTACTGCACAGTCCTACGATCCAATCACCTCTTCAGGGCCCCACCTGTCAATTACCGTAATAGGATTTCCCATCCTCTTAACATTCACAGTGGGCACTAAGTTTCTAATACACAAAACCTGGGGGACACAATTCAAGCTTCAGTGAATTTTGGGGGGACACAATTCAATCCACTATAGACCTGGTCTACAGCTGTGAGAATTTTACAACCCAGAGTCTACTACTCTGCAGGACTCAGCCATCTCCTCCTGCAGCACCCCCCTGCCCACCCTGCAGGACTCCTGTGGAGGCTATCCCCCAACCCACCCTGCAGGCTGCATTTCTGCATGGGGGAGGCCCCGTGCCATCCAGGCATGTTGCCTCAGCTCATGCAAGCCGCCCTCCATGTCCAAGTCCCCCACCCCTGTCTGGGAAGCCACATAATCTCATGTGTGTGGCTTCCTGGGCCTCCCTGGTAAACAAGCTAGAAATAGAAAGAGAAGGTGACATTTAGTTGAGTTTGCACTGCACAGCCAGGGTGTCCAGTGACATTTCCACATATAGAGCACACACCATCACGTGAACATGAATGCCCTGGCCCTGTCCTGGATGGTCCAGCCTCTCTGGGAGGCTCCCCGACGTCAGACACAGGAAAGGGCAGCAGAGGCCACCATGTCTGCTGAGTGAGCTTCCTGACTGGGCCCTCATTTGCTGCTGGGGACACTGGGGAATGCAGGACGAGCACTGGTAGTGGCCAGTCCTAGGATTAGGGACAAATCAACCCTCTGCACTTGACCCCACCTCCCTATGGGTAAAACAAAGAGCTGAATGATGAATTCTAAGTTTAGCCAGAGGAGCTCTAAGTCCCTGACACATCCTCACCCCAAGAGGCAGCCCAACAGCCTCTGTCACTGCTCCCTGGCCTGCAAGGAGAGGGCCGGTCTCGGTGTCCAGCCCTGGCCTCCCTCTCTCTGGTGGCAGCAGTGCTGCTGTGGACGAGGGTATGAGAGGCGGTGCAACCCCTCACACATGCAGGCAGAAGCGAGGGCTGGTGCTGACCGTGACACGTGGACAGGACATGGGCCAGCACCATCCTGCATGGGCTCCAGCCCCCTGCCAGGCTGCCGGAGGAGGCAGACACACCGCAGCAGAAGTAAGCGGCTCGTGCAGGAAGGACACACCTGCCATCCTGTTTTCAGGAAGCAGCAGAGATCCCAGCAGCCGGGCACGGGGCAGGGGTAAAGAGATCAACAAGGCATACAGTTGCTTTACCGCATGTGAAATGCACATCCCCGTTCCTGTGCACACTCCCGTCCTCTGCCCTTCCTCAGGTGCACTGACCACCTCTTCCTCACCACCCCTCAGGATCCCCACGGTGGCCTCCACTGTCTCCTGCAGACAGGGCGGAAAGCAGGAGCCTGCCGTGGCACAGAGCAGCTGGGCCCCAGCCTCCCCCCAGGGCTCTGACCCTGGCTCCGATGGTCAGCCACACCCTCAGGACAGCCACCTGAAAGCAAGGCCCGCCCTGACGGAGCTCGAGGCTGGTGGGGAGACACCGTTAGTGCCCTGACGGGGCGATGTTACTGCAGGGGCATGTCTGTTGTCCCCACTTTACAGATGAGGAAACAGAGGCAAATGGCTTAAGGTAACCTATCCAAGGACACAAAGCCGAGGACCAGAGCCTCGTCCTCCAAAGTAGGATGGTTCATACAGCATAGAGCAGCAGCTCCTAACCCAGGCTGGGGATGGGCTGAGGAAGAATCCAGGAGGAGGCAAAGTCTGAGCAGCATCTCAGATGCCGAGCAGGAGCCTAATTTTACAGGCCACGAGCCTGGGCTGACTCAGGGGTTCCCAGGCTGCGCTCACAGCCCCTCCCGTGTGGCCCTCTCCTGGCTCTTCCTGATGAAGAATAACCCCCGGGCTGCAGCTGGGAGCTGTCTGAGGTCAGGAACTCCACCCTTAGTAGCCCAGGAATGAATGGACGCTCGCATGCATGGGAGGACAGGTGGAGGGGGTGCCTGGGACCAGAGGAGGTAACGTTGAGAGGGAGGAGTAGCTCCCAAGCAGAGGCGGGTGGGAGTCCAGCCCTCACCTCCCCTAGCGTGGAAGGTACTCCCCCCACCCGCCAGGCATAAGCTCAGAGGGGCCTCGCCCCCCAGGGGCTCCCCGGGCCTCTAGGGAACATGAGCTGCCCTAGGAGCCTGTTAGAGAGAATCCACCCGTGCCAGCCACCCTGGGCAGCCAGGGGCCAGGCCAGGCCCTTTCTGTCATTCCCAGCAACCGGCCCTGAGACAGCAAGAATCACCTCAGCACCTCGAGCCTCAGTCGCCACATCCATAAAATGGGGACAAAAACCTCCTGTCGGATTCTCTTTCGACTTCTCACAAGTGCAAATGGAGAAAGGGATGTGTCCCCCCAAGTCCCATTCTGAAGACACACGAAAGCACAGAGAGCCTCTTCCTCAGCAGAGGACGCTCAGTAATTTATTTGCCCATCTCTCAGCACGCTCCAGAAGGATCTGAGAGGGCAAGAGCACACAGTGTGGCTGCGAGCACCACGGACCCCAGCTCGCTGGCCGGGCTGTCCCCTCCCATGCTCAACCTCAGTGACTGCTGAAAATTTCTGGGGCAGGCAGCTTGCTAGAAGTTTCTCACCTTCCTGAACCCTGACAACTGCCCCACCAGGCAGGTGCTTTCGATATGCCCTTCTACACATGAGACACCTGAGGCTGAGACGCTAAGTCACTTGCCCTAAGTTGCACAGGGGGAACGGGGGAGCTGAGGTTCATGTGCAGGACCTCGGCAGTGTGCTGTACTGTCTGCCTGTGCCCGTGCGTGCGGGTGTGCGTGTATATGTGGCAGGGGACACTCTGCAGAGCAAGCATGGAAGCACAGACCTCATGGAGGAACAGGCTGCGGGTGCAGTGGGAACAGCCGGCTGCAGCAGAGAGAGGAAGGGGCTTGAGGAAGAGCAAGAGGCAGGGACACAGGGGGTGGGGGCAGGCGTGGAGACAGCATGCTGGGGTGTCAGTCCCAAATCACAGGGGTGGCTTCTGGCACATCACACTTGCAAGGTTTCCTTCTGGTCCTTCCCCCCGTGTCTGTGCTCTTTCACCCCAGTCCCGGCTTCCTGGACCCCAGTGTTCTCACCTATAGAACAAGGAGGGCTGGTCCAGATGACCTTACTGCCACACGTTATGTTCCACGCTCAGTAGCAATGAATGGGCATTTGGGACCAGAATCTAATCTTCCCCTAGGGGGTGGGGCCACCTCCGTCCAGTGTCTCCTGCTTGCCAAAGCCCACCAGGCCTCAACTGGGGCCATGCAGGATCTGCCCTGGCCCGTGTGTGGTGCCCTTGGTGTGATGGAGGATGAGATTTTCCTCCTGGGCCGGCCTGGGCCGAGCACAGGAAGCCTGAGCCCAGGAGTGGGCAGCCACAATTATCAGGTGCCCATGACAGGAAGAGGCCACTGCAGAAGGGCTGGGCTGGGCATGGCTGGCAGGAGCACCCAGAGGCCAGAGCCAGCCCTCCCTCCTTCAGGGAGCTGGGGAGGAGTAGGGCGGGCTGTAAGGGTGTCCCTCACCCTGGGCACAGCACAGGGTCCACAACGTGGCCACTTGCAGCCTCCTTGAATCCCTCCCAGGCTTTTCCAAAGCCCCCACCCCACCCATGCCTCAGCCCTGCCCACCTCCAGTCCTGTCTTGGAGCCCCTGCCCATCCCTGGTCCTCTGGGCACATTCCTGCTCCAAGTACTCAGCCAGCAGGGGTGGAGGGAGGCCCACGTATTTATGATCTAAGACATACATGATGCATGACACACAACAGCCCATAACCCCCCACTAAGCACTAATAAAATAAATCGATCAGAATTTCTCATATTTCCGGCATGCTTGTGATGTTCACACAGCTACTGCCTTACGTTACTACATTTTAATCTTGCAACAGTTCGGCGGGTCTGGAACTAATCTCCTCATTTCACAGGTGTGGAGAGGGTCTAAGTGATTGGAATCTATCCCTCTCCTCCTTTCTATAATAATTTGCCCCTTGCAGATGTGCAGTGCAGTGGCTTTAGTACACCCAAGAGGCAAACCACCATCACCAGCATCCCGGACATTTGCATCTCCCCAAAAAGAAACCCTGAACCCATCGGCAGCCCCTCCCGTCCTTCCCTCTCTGCACAGCCCCTGGCAAGCACCCTTCTCCTTTCTGTCTCTGTGGATCAGCATACTCTGGATAGTCCATACAAATGAAATCATGCACTGTACGGCCTTTTATGCCTGGCTTCTTTTCCTTAGCATAAGGTTTTCAGCATTCACCCACGGCGGAGCATGTGTCGGTACTTAGTTCCTTTCTACGGCTGAATGACATTCCCCTGTATGGATGGACCACATTCTGTTTACCCGCTCATCAGCCGGTGGACATTGGGGTTGTTCCCACTTTTTGACTATTATGAACGTTCACATACAGATTTTTGTGTGGACCTGTGTGTTCAGTTGCCGTGGTATATTCCTAACAGTGGAATTGCTGGGTCATATGGCGACACTATGTTTAACTTTTTGAGGAACTGCCGGACTGTTTTCCACAGTGGCTGCACCGTTTTGCATCCCAACAGCGTGTGAGGGCTCCGGTTTCTTCACATCCTCCCCAGCCCTTGTTTATTAGCTGTCGTTTGGATTTCAGCCACCCTGGTGAGTGTGAGGTGGCATCTCACTGTGGTTTTGATTTGCAATCTCCTAATGACAAATAGTGTTAGGTATCTTCTCACCTGCTTATTGGCCATTTGTGTGTCTTCTTTGGGGAAATGTCTGTTCAGATCTTTTGTCCATTCAGGTTATTTGTCCCTATTATTAAGAGTTCTCTGTTTATGCTGGATAAAAGTTCCTAATCAAATATAAAATTTGCAAATATTTTCTCTCATCCTGTGGATTATCTTTTTACTTTCTTGCTGGTGTTCTTTGAAGCACAATAGTTTTTAATGTTGATAAAGTGTAGTTTGTCTATTTCTTCTTTTGTCATTTCTGATTTAGTTGCCATATCTAAGAAGGCTTTGCCAAACCAAGGTCATGAAGAATTATACCGTGTTTTCTTCTAAGAGTTTTATGGTTTTACATTAAGGTCTGTGATCCATTCTGAGTTGATTTGTGTATGATGTAAGGTAAGGATCCAGCTTCATTCTCTGGCATGTGGGTACCCAGTTGTCCCAGACCATTTGTGAAGACTCTTTCCCACTGAATGGTCCTTGTCGTGTATCAGGAAAAATTCTGCTCCGTTGATCTGTGTCTTTCCTTATGTCTGGACACAATGTCTTGAATACTATAGCTTTGTCATAAGTTTTGAAAACAGGAAGTGTGGTTCCTCCAACTTCACTATTCTTTGCCGAGATTGTCTCTCTGCCTTTTTAAGCTAACACTTGTTGAGTGAAGACTCTATGTCAGAAAAGGGTCTAAGTGTCTTGTGTGCTAACTCACTTAACATGACCTGTGAGGTGTGTTCTACCATAGTCCCATTTTACAGATGAAGAAACTGAGGCATGAGGAGGTCAAGGACCTTGCCTAAGGTCACACAAGTGGCAGGCAGCAGAGCTGGGAAATGAACCCAAGCTATGTGGTTCTGTTTCCCGACGGACACCCACAAAGATGCCAGAAACATGGAGTGAGCTAGTCTGGATCTCCTCCTTTTACAGAGAAAAACCTGGGGTGCACAGCAGCTTATCCAAGGCTCGCTGAAACAGGTCTACAGAGCCCAGTGTCTCTTCTGCCCACCCTGGACACTCCTCTTTCCAGGCAGCCCTGGACATTCGTTAGAGTGTGATGCTGCCGTGACAAAAAGCTGGGAGGGACACAGTGGCCATGGGGCTATTCATTTACCTCTGGGCTTTGAGGCCCTCATGGCCACTGGGTGACAGGGGGTCGGCTCCATCGAGGGGTGTGACACCAGACAGGCGGGGGCTGGCCGGGATGCTGGGCCAGGCCCTACACACATCTATGGACTCCTCCCAGGGAAAGGGGCTTAAACCTACCGCTCTGGGAGCACATCCAGGACTGGGACTGCGTGGACTTGGGGTTCCCACCTCGCCGGCCCCTTGCCATCCACCTCGTGACATCCATGAGGATCTCCTCTCTTCCCTACCCACTCCAAGCTCCAGGAGGTCAGTGGCACAGCTTTGCCACCCCTGTGGCCTCTGCCGCAGCCAGCCCAGGGCCTGGTGGGCACACGGCCGTGGCCGATGTGGGATGAATTCACAGAATTCTGTGGGCTCCCCAAGTTGGGTTCTGGTCTCCTCCAGCCACGGGTTCGCAGCTTTCACTGGGTTAACACTGCCTGGACCTACCCAGCACTGGGACTGCCCCAGCTCCTGCCACCCTGCAGGGACCCCCACTGGGCAGAACCTGGTGCCCACCAGCCCAGCAGGAAGATTCAGAGTGGGCGACTGACACTGCCCCTGCTCCAGGCATCTCCTCACCCGCCGTCACCCATCTGTGCACACCTCAAGCCAGACACCGCCCTCCATGCATCAACCCCTCCTTGTGACATGAGAGTCCCCAAACGTCATTGCTGGGAATTCGTTCTGACTCCCTTTCCCTACCCCACTCCCTGGGCACAGTCTGAGGCGCCCCTCTGTCCGTCGTTCTCCCAGCTCATGTCACTATGGCACTTGTCTCACTATAGTGTCATCGTGGTTTTCTGTTTTCACTTTGTTTTTTGTTTTTCCTTCTGCCTCCTTCACGAGACCATGAGCTTCTCAAAAGCAGAGACGTGTTTGCGCAGGCGCCTGGCGCCCAGCTGGTTTCTATAAGTGAGTGAGGGAATGAATGAATGAACGTGGGGGACTAAATCAGCAGATGGGTGAGACTGCTGGCTGCCCCCAGGGAAAGTTCTGGAAAAGACACCCAGCTGATCCAGGTCATCCATCGGCTGGTTTTTTTTGTTCATGCTGCCCAGATCCACCCAGCCCGGGTGCAAATTCTCAGCTGACGACACAGTTTAGGCAGGATCCTGCCACCCTCAGGGAGCCTCTCTGTGCTCGGCCCCTCCCTCTGCCCTCAGGGTCAGGACTTCTAAGCTCCTCAAGTCCTTCCCACCACAGGAGAAAATGGATCGAGCTAATTCACAGTAAGATGATAGTGGAGTAAGGTGTTACCCCTCCAAACAGGAGATATCAACGCTTAAAACGAAAGGGACGGTGGTGACGACACCACAGCAGGGCCCCACTGAGGCATGTCCCCGCTCCTCTCCTCTACGGGGAAGACCACCTCGCCTCGCTCTGACGCAGTCACCTTCTGCACAGAAGAGTCCATCTGACCAGCCTCAAAATTCCATCCTCAGACCCAAAAGGTACATCTTCCCCCCAACCACAGAGTAACCCACGCATGAGGCTCCCCGTACCTGCCCTTTCCTGTTTCCTTTGAGACTATGATGCAGGCGAGGGAGGAATGACCGTTCCCATTCCACAGGAGAGGGCTGTGACTCGTGGAATTTCACCACCGAGACCTCTGAGGTCGTGCACAGTGGCCAGGCTGGCGTTCTGGAGAGCTCCAAAACCACCCTGCAGCCAAGTGACATGGTCTCCTCCCACAAACAGGTGACCTGGTCCCCTTCTGCAGCCAGGCAATGTGGTCCCTTGGTCTCCTGGCTTTGTCTGTTAGAGTCGCCCTGGAATAACAGGTCATCTCATTTACAAAAACATCTGCCCGGGAGCCTTCACAAGATGACACATGTCCAACTAACCCCCTAACAAATTCATGTGTGTTGAAGCCCTAACCCCAGAACCCCAGAATGTGACCTGAAAGAAGTGATTCAGTTAAAAAGAGGTCATTTGGGTGGGCTTTAACCCAGTACATTACATTGTCCTTGTCACAAGAGGAGATTAAGACAGGAACACACACAGATTGAAGGACAACCATGTGAGACACAGGAAGGCAGCTGCTGTGGACTAAATTATGTCCCTTGCCACCAAATTAAGATGTTGGGCTCTACCCCCAATGTGACTGTTTGGTGATAAGGCCTTTAAGGGGGTAATTGAGGTTGAGTGAAGTAGCAAGGGTGGCCCTGGCATGGTGGGACCAGTGTCTGTATAAGCAGATGGAGAGACACCGGTGTGCTCTCTCTCCTTGCACCTCACACTGCGGAAAGCCCATGAGGACCCAGCAAGAAGACGCCGCCTGCGAGCCAGGAAGAGAAGCCTCGCCATGAACGCCCGCTGCCAGCACCTCGATCCCGGACCTGCAGCCTCCAGAGCTATGGGGCAGTACACTTCTGGGATCTAGCCACCAGCCTGTGGCATTTTGTTATGGCAGCCGGAGCAGACTCAGAGTCCTAGGACCCTCCCTGGAGGAAGGAGCCTCTGTTACTCGTTCATAGGCAGTCGTGCATGTGGAGCCAACCAGCACGTGGGGCTAAGGGGTCCTGAGCCCCAGTTTGTGTTCCCGTCCCTGTCCTACCATTAGAACATCACGCCTTTGACATAAACCCAACGAGGGAATGCATTCCGTCTCACTCGCACAGAACCACAGGAGTCAGAGGTGGCGTGGGCAGGATCCAGCCACTCCCTTTACACAAGAAGAAGGCTGAGGCCCAGAGGACTGTGCCTGGCCCCGGGCACGTCCCCACTGCTGGATCCAGCCTGTTTCCCCAGCACCTTGTGCCTCCCCTCAAGGGAACCTTCTGAGCCAGCAAGGCCGGGGAAAGAGGCAGAAAGCAGAAGCGGCCACTCGGCTACTGGTACAGTTCACTGGGGCTGGCCCTGGAGAGTAAACACGCAGACCTTACACTGTGGCCTGGGGACAGGTGGCCACCCACATCCCAGTGGTCACTGCGTCTGCCTGGCTTCACTTCTGTGATGTTCTGCCCACCTGAGAGGCGCCTCCAGTGGACGGCAGGGTGGACACAGCCTACCATGCCTTGGTCCCTGCCTAGGGACTATCCTCCCTGCCGTGAGTGCCAGTTCAACCCTCTAAGATGCAGGGACCAAGCCTGCCCCACATTCTTGGGGAGGTTCCCCAAGAAGGCCCAGAGCTTGCTGAGGCTGGAGGGGAAGGGACTGCTTTGGCTGGCAGAGAGGGACACTGTGAGAGGGACACTTGAGAGGGACACTGCGGGAGGGATGCCGAGGGCATACTGCCCACTCACCCACCGGGAGGACAACACGTCTGCCTGGGGCTGCTAGAGCCATGGCCCACCCCCGGACCCAGGAGTGTGAAGCCACACGAGCGTCCCGGAGAGCAGGGCTCAGCCCGCCTTTCCAGGAGAGACTCAGCCAGAATTGGAGAGGGCCATGACGAGCCCAGGACTTTACAGGGACTGGAGCCCATGACCCCAGCAAGGTGGTCGCCTGCACCCACACTGCTGCAGGGGCTGGGCAGGAGGATTGGACTACAATGTGGGGTTCGCCTGCCTCCAGCTTTGTAGACACAGGAGCGATTCTCCACAGCTGCGTCCCACTGGGAGGAGAAGCCACCCCCTCCTTCCTGCACTACCCACCTCCCAGCCCAGAGCTGGATGGCACGCCCAGGGGCGCACCGCCTACCCACCGCGAGCCCACTGCCTGCCCTCCCCTCATTCCCTGGGACTGACAGGCTGCCGGTGACTGGGGGATTGAGTGTCAATGTCCTGCAGGCTCCTAGGAGACAGATAGGCAGCTGCCAGGATACAGATCTTGCAGCCACCAACAGGAAGGAAACATGGGAGGGACGGCAGGACAGATGGAGACTCCACCTGCCAAGGCTGCGGATACCTGCCCTGACGCCCAGTCTCACTCCCTGCGGCATGTTCACATCCCTCCTGGCCCTCCCATCCCACCACAGCGGCGAGTACAGGGCTACCCAGTGCGGGTCTTGTCCCCATCCCAGGATGAGCCTCTCCCCCTCTCCTCAAAACAAGCCACACTGGGGACCAGGAAGATCCATGCGAACCAGAATCAGTTGTTCTTGGTCCATGAACTTAAACTAAACCAACAAGTATACCTAGTCTAAAAATAATCCCCAATACTATTTTTTAAAAACAACCAAACCATTTAAAAAAGAAAAAAAAAGAAACTACTTGGTGAACTATAGTTAGATTTGCAATTAAACTTTGATGTTTCCTAAATCTACTGAAGTGAAAGGAAAAGAAGAAACCCACATGAGTTGGAAAGTGTTTTTGCCTCGCTTTGTGCTGTGTGACCTTGGGTAAGTTACTTGCACTCTCTGGGCCTCAATGTCCCTCATTTGTGTCAAGCTAGAAAATCTAAATGCTCTTATTGCTGTTTATTTAATCTCTGAATCTCAAAATATTCTCCAAAAGGACTCTGCAAGCCCTTCTGTAAGGTTCAAGTTCTGTCTGGATGGTGACCAAGCCAAGTCATCCGGACAAGGAACACTCTGTATGTGCCATCTGTGAGGACCCTGGGATGCCGGGTGCCTGCTGATTCTTGGAGCTGGCACTGATGTAATTATGTGATTAGAACGTTCATCTGGGTTTTCACTGTGCTTCATGTGGTTAAATCAAAAGTGAGAATGGCCTGCCCGGTGCGTGACGCCCGTCTCCCAGGAGGGCTGCAGCAGCTATTCTGGCGGGGTCCTCCTGAGAGCTGGATGCCCACCAGCAAGGTGGACGGCTTAGGAGGCTTTCATGACTGGGGATGCAGCACACCACACCATCGGGGGTAGAAGTCATGGAAGCTGGGGGTGGAGATGTCTGTGACTGTCACCTGAGCCAACGTGCTCTTCTACAGGTGACAACAGTCCTGGGCTCTGCCGGGTCACAGCTGACATGCACTTGCATCTCCATCTTCCAGTGGAGCACTCCCTCCTCCTCTGTCCTACAGAGGAAGGACAGGCTCGTCATCTGATGCGAAAGTAACGCTGAGAGTCGGAGAGCCTCTGCAGAGAGGAGACAGACGGAGCAAAAGCATTGGGGACTGTTAACTGCCATCGTGATTGTTAATCTGGCTCTGAACGTGGCAGCTAGACTGGAGTATCCTGCTTTGGGGAGTGGGTCTCACCATTCCCGCAAGAGTGACATCGACATTTCAAAAGGAAAGCTTTAAGCCTGAGGACAGCACCTAACCCACCTGTGCTGGGGGCACACCTCAGGGCTAGCTGGACTCAGAGTGTGGCACGGGCACCCTGAATTCTGACCACCTCACCTGGCTCACTCTGGGAGCCAGTTTGCTTTGTGGATCCCTGGACATGAGCTCACACGGAGGTGACGGTGGTTCACGCAGCTTTCCATGAGCCCCTCGGTTGGCGGATGCCTCCTCCTGCCCATGGTGTCCCTCCAGCGACTCTCCCCTCCCCAGTCTACAGCGAGACCTGGCCTGGAGGCCACAGAAATGGGAAAAGAACTGGGTCCTCTCTGCTGCCACATAGACAGGGACACTTGTTCTCTGTGGCCCCAGGTGGGGGGATGGAAACCAGGGGGGACATTGTGGGGAGACTGGTTTTACCCAGGACCCAAGCCAGCTCTGGTCGCTGTAACAAGAGAGTGCGGGCCAGGTGCTTAAGCACCAGACATTCGTTCATCGCGACTGGGAAGTGCGGATCAGGGTGCCGGCAGGTCTGGCTCCTGGTGAGGGCCTCTTCCCGCTTGCAGATGGCCCTTCCGGCTGTGAGAAAGAGGACAAGCATGCAGTGTGTCTTCCTCTTCTCGTGAGGATGTGGATCCCGTCCTTGGGGTGCCACCCTCATGACCTCATGTAAATCACTTCCCAAAGGCCCCACCTGCTAACACCATCACGCTGGGGGATAAGCTTCAATACATGGATATGAGGGACACAAACATTGAGACTGTAGTACCCAGTGTCAGAAAGGACAGGAGGGAGAGGCAGAGGAATCGCCACACGTGGAGTGGTCACTACTGTGGGCCCTTCCTTTGTGTTCTGATGGCAGGAACACTCTGAGAGGACCTGAGAACAGGTGAGAGGTGGTTCTCCATGGTCTCTTCCAAACACGAAGTCCAAGACCAGGGCTGGAGCTGGGTGAGGCCCTGAGGTGCCCAGGTGCAGGACTGAAGGTGGTACTCACTCTCAGGGGTGGACCCTGGACGTGCACCAACCTGAAGGTGAGGGTCTCCTTGAAATTTATACCCTGACATCTTGCCTGTCTCACCCTGGTCCCAGCCCTGTCCATGACTCTGTCTTTTTTTTTTTTTTTTTTTTTTTTTTTAGAGATCTAATTTCTTTTTTTTTAAAGGAAGAGTATATATCCATGTCTTTATTCAACAAATATGACAAAGGGTTTATACCTATAGAAAATATATTTTAAAAATCTAATCAAATATTTATGAACTTTTCAGTGTATTTAAAAATTTTGTAAATATTGGCAAACATACACAAGACAGGATAAAGTAATACAATAAATCTTCATAAACTCATCAACTTGATATAAAATGTGTCGTGATGTTGTTACTTTTTTTTAAAGATAATGGATTATCCTTACATGTGGGGTAAACGTTGATTTTCAGTAGTTGTGTACAACGTGTGGTGGTCAGATCAGGACAGCTAGCTTAGTCATCATTACAGTACGCAGTCATTCTTGGTGTCCCCGCACCAATTCCTCATTAGCCCCCCTCCTCTCCTCCTCCCTTCCCATTTTCTGACTCTAGTAATCACAGTTCTTTTCTCTCTCTCTAAAAGTTCAATGTATTACTGTGATTGTTGTTTCTTCCTCTCCCTCTTTCTCTCTTAATTGTTTATTTATTTATGGATTCTGCTCCCAGTTATGAGTGAGAACATGGTATTTCTCTTTCTGTACCTGGGTTGTTTCACTTAGGATAATTTTCTCCAGGTTCATCCATGCTGCTGCAAAAGGTAGAATCTCATTCTTTTGTATGGCTGAGTAGTATTCCATTCTGTATATATACCACATTTTCCTTATCCAGTCATCCATCGACGGACATTTAGCTTGGTTCCGTCACCTGGCTCTTGTAAACAGAGCTGCAGTAAACGTGGGAGTGCAGGTATCCCTTTGACCCGATGTTTTCCAATCCTCTGGATATATCCCTAGGGGTGGGATTGCTGGATCATATAGCAGTTCTATTTGTAGTTGTTCGAGGAGCCTCCATACCGTTCTTCATAATGGCTGCACTAATGCACGGTCCCAGCAACAATGTAGGAGAGTTCCCCGTTCTCCACATCCTCACCAGCATTTGTTATTCTCTGTCTTTTTTATAACAGCCAGTCTGATTGGGGTGAGGTGATATCCCAAAGCGTTTTGATTTGCATTTCCCTGATGATTAGTGATGTTGAGCATTTTTTCATACACCTATTGGCCGTTTGTATGTCATCCTTTAAGAAATATCTATTCAGCTCCTTTGCCCATTTTTAAATTAGATTATTTAGTTTTTTGTTGTAAAGCTGTTTGAGCTCTTTGTATATTTTAGATATTAGTCCCTTGTCAGATGCATAATTTGCAAACATTTTCTCCCACTCTGTAGGTTCTTTCACTTTGTTGATTGTTTCCTTTGCTGTGCAGAAGCTTTTTAGTTTGATATAATCCCATTTATCTATTTTTTCTTTTGTTGCCTGTGCTTTTGGAGAGTTATTCATAAAGTCTTTGCCCAGTTCTAAATCCTGGAGTGTTTCCCCTATGTTTTCTTCTAGGAGTTTTAAAGTTTCAGGTCTTATATTTAAGTCTTTAATCTGTTTTGAGTTGATTTTGGTATACGGTGAGAGGTACGGGTCTAGTTTCATTCATCTACGTGTGTGATGTCCAGTTTTCCCAGCACCATTTACTGAAGAGGCCGTCTTTTCTGCAGTGTATGTTCTTGGTGCCCTTGTCGAAGATCAGTTGGCTGTAAGTCTGTGGGTTGATTTCTGGGTTCTCTATTATGTTCCATTGGTCCATGTGCAATGACACTGTCTTCAACCTGTCCCCAGCCCAAGCTCTCTTCCAATCAAGAATGCACACGAGGTCTTCTCCTAAGGCAGCTGGGTTCAGGTACAACAAGCGAAGTCAGGTACAGCAGGCAGAGTCGGGTACAGCAGGAGGGTTCAGGCAGAACAGGTGGGGTCATGCACAGCAGACAAGGTCAGGTACAGCAGGCGGAGTCAGGTACAGCAGGTGGGTTCAGGCATAGTCTACTCCAGGATGTCCAGGGAACCCTCAAGCCCATTGGCCCATAAACATCAGGCCTGGTCGTGGGGTAGCCCTTGGCAGAGGACAGCCCTGTCTCCGAGGGTAAGATGCATGGGCTCCCCAAAGGCAGGAGGGATGGCTAGAGTGGGGCCAAGGCCTTTTCTCTGCCGAGGGACCAATCCACATCCCCACTACAGAGGGAGAAAATGAGAACTCATTGAGTTTCCACGCTGGGTCAGGCCACCTGCCTCTTCTGCATCATTATCTTATTTAATCCTCAGCACAGTCCAGCAACGGGGGTGTCACGACGGAGGCTCAGAGATGCAAAAGGATGTGTCCAAGGCCACAGACATCAGGGACCTGAGGTCCACACCGAGGCCAGGGTGTCCGTCATTCTCTCACTCCCACCTGCTCACCCAGTCACTCCTTCAACAAGTACAAAGTCAACAACGAAACAGGTAAACGGACAAGAAGTGCTATCAAGAAAGCAAAACCAGAGCAGCGTGAGCGAGAGTGACGGGGCCGGGCCGGGCTGGCAGAGCAGGGAGGCCCCTCTGAAGCCAGTGCCATCTGTGCTGAGACTGAATGGTGAGGGCCACCACGCAGAGGTCTTGGATAAGAACCCTGGGCGGAGGTCACAGTGGCGGGGTGGGAAGTGTTAGCACAGGGAGAGGTCGTGCGCAGGGGACAGCTGGGGGCAGGACGCGAGGTCAGAGTGGAGGCAGAGAAGCTGGGCTTTCCCAAGGACAAAGGGAAGCCACTGGTAAGATTTAAACAGCGAAGCAGCAAGATCCCATTTACCAGTTGAGAAGATCTCTCTGGCTTTGGTGTGCTGACCAGCCAGGAAGCTGGAGGCCACGTGGCAGCCAATTGGCTTTTGGCAACATTCCAGGCAGGAGGTGGCAGAGCCTTGAATGACAGCGGGTCAGAGAGACATCAGGAGACACAGAGATGCCGGCGAGGCAGGGCGTCCTTTAGACAGGGCTTGGGCGTGACTTCCCGAATGACCAGCTGTGGGCTTGTGGGGGAAGCAGGCGTCCAGGCGGATCGGGGAAAGCTGGACAGCGGGCACAGTCCTGGAGTGTAGAGCAAGCATCCAGGAAACATCCAATGAATGAACGAAGGAATCCAAAGAGAAATTCGAGATTTTCCCTTAAGAAAGGATCTCATTCCTGGGACCCCCCAGGGAGTGACGCACAGGGTCCCAGCCTGCAGTCTGAGAGGGCAGCCATAGCCCAGGGGGTGCAAAAACAGAAGCGTGAGCTCTGCTTTGTCCCTTTTTAACTTGTCATGAGGCCTCAGTCACTTTATTTGCCACAACCCCCTGTTCATACACCAGGCAGGAGTGACCATGCCTTCTCGGAGGAACATCACCAGGAAGAGGGGAGCCCAGCACGCAAGCCAGAGCCTTCACCCACACTCAGGGCCATGAGTCATTACTCTGTTGACAATAAAATGAGGCATTTGGTCCCCGCCTCTCCCCTCGCGCACCCGGTGGCAGTACAGGCAGCCCTCTGTGGGCCCAGCCCACCCTGCCTCAGGCTTGGCACTAGCTGTTCCCTCGGCCTGCAGTGCTTTGCCCGGGATGCACCTAGCTCCCCTCGGGCCTCTGTGCACCTGCCGCCGTACCAGCGAGGCCTTTCCTGAGCTGCGTTTGAGAGCAGCCCTCCTCCTGAGTGTCCCCGTCCCCTTCTCTGCTTTATTTGCCTTCACAGCTGTTTCTACCGTCTACACTGTCAGTCGCTGCTCTACTTAGATGCTTGTTTACGGTGTGTCTGCTCTCACTAGAAGGATCGTACCACGAGGGCAGGGATTTTTGCTCGGTGTGAATCTGCAGTGCCTAAAAGAGGGCCTGGCCCAGAGGAGGCCGTTACTAATACCTCACTGAGACAATGGGGTGAGCGGTGTAGACGCTGCGCTCAGTCCTGGATTCACATCCCAGCTCATGGCCATCCTCAACACAGTCCAGAAATGGAGGTGTTTTTTTTTAATTTACAGATAAGGAACCGGAGGCCCAGAGGCTAGGCACTGGGCCTTCATTTCCACGTCTACAGAGTAGGTGACATAATCCCCACCTCAGAGGCTGGTGGTGAGGCTGGTGGGTAAGCCACCCATCAGCACCTGCAGCACAGAATATGTCGTCAGCAGACACCGGCACTCCACCACCTCCTGCTGCAGCCCACCCCAGACCTCTGTGGCTGCAGCACCAGTGGTGTTAGAGCTGAGGACCCCAGCCACCCGAGCTGGAAGCTGCACCACCCCCCAGCCTGGGCCACCCACCCAGGGCACCACTCAGTGTCCTGTGCCCCCAACAGGCAGTTCAACTATGAGAACCTTCTCTTGGGGGGTCGGGATTGCATTTACTTCCCAACCTACCTCCCAGGGTAGGGGCTGCCTGCAGCCTCTTGTGTGTCCTGGGGAATACCCTGTTTGGAGAGCAGTTGTAGGAAAAATGAATGGTTAATTTTATAAACCCAATGCCCAACACCTCCCTAAAAGCTGGGGCTTCTAGTACACCTGCCCCCTCAGTTCTGTAAGACTGAGCAGACTGAACCCCTCGGGGCTGTCCTCCTGACATGGCCTCTCTCAGGTCCAGAGCTTAGAGCATGGAGATCAAAATGGATGAACAACATTCCCAGTGGCAGGAACCCAGAGCTCCCACCTTCAGGACCCGAGAGCAATCAAGGCCCACACCACTCCCCATGTGGAGCCCAGTTCACCTGAAGCATGGCACACAGACATTGGTCACTTCAATCAGTGGAAATGGCACTGAGACCTTCACAGGGCATTTGGGCAGTATCTTGCTCTCGAAAATTAAAAAGAAACCCTAGAAATTGCCTCTAGAAGC
This sequence comes from Galeopterus variegatus, assembly GCF_000696425.1. Taxonomy (NCBI): domain Eukaryota; kingdom Metazoa; phylum Chordata; class Mammalia; order Dermoptera; family Cynocephalidae; genus Galeopterus; species Galeopterus variegatus. The sequence goes on along the minus strand of NW_007726859.1, from coordinate 29,421 downwards.
TCCCAGCAGTCAGCCTGCCTGTCACAGCCTCTCCTGCCGAGTCCCTGTGGCTCATGCGCGGATCTTGCTTGCCCACCCTGCAGCCACCCGCTCAGCTGCAGCCTGGGGTTGGTCCTGCTGCCAGGCCCACTCCCCAATGCACAGGGGACGAGTTGTGGTCTATATCTGAAGCTTCTCTAAAGCCCTTTCCCCTCAACATGGCCCGGGGTCATGGAAGCTGCACTCTGACTCAGTTTCCCTGACCAGTACTCCAGGGCCCCGTAAAATCTGTAAAGTCCACACGCCTTGCACGTGTTCACCCAGTTCCCTTCCACAGGGGCCACACCCTGCTCTTTTAGCACCTTCTCTTCCCTCTTTCTTGAAGGGGCTGGCCAAGGGCCACTAACTAGACTGGACACCCGAGCAAGCCCCAGTGGGCTTTCAGCTGTCTCCTCAGGAAGCCACGGTGCTGAGGCCCCAGGACCTGCATGCCAGCGTGCTCTGGATTTGTATGGTGGATCCCTGGGTCCTGTGGACACATGTCCATTCTAAGCCCTTCCTTCCTGGTTCTGAGAAAACCCACAGCACCCAGCTGAGTTCTGACAAGTGCACCGGCCCTGTGGGCTTGGCTGCAGATGGGCGCATGCCTGGCTCCAATCACTGTGGAGGGAATGCAGCGCTAGTGAAAGCGTCCCGGAGCACATGGTCCCCAGGCTCTGAGGGCCCACAGCTGGAGACAGCTGTCCGTCTGGTTTGCTGTTGACCGCTGGTGCCCAGCACAGTGCCCAACATGCACAGAACCACGTGCCGCGTGAATGTAGGGAGGAGGGAAACGAGACATTGTGGTCACTCTACAGGACAAGCTCAGGCATACAAGGGCCCTGTGGGAGCAATTCTGGATCATACTCTTTCCGGAAGGAAAGCCAAGACAGCAAACAGCTTGCTGGAGACTTGGGAGGATGGGGGCTTGGAGCCTGGAAGTCCCGTCTCTCTCTTTCCGGCAGCTGCAGGGTGTTACCCGGGCAACAGACTGCTGTCTGACAGGATTTGGCAATTTAACTCTCACCCTGAGCAGAACACGTAAGTGGGAGCGATGGAACAGATGTTCTTACTTCCGACAGCCCGAGCAGTGTAGAGACACGTGTGCTGCACCTGGCCCGGGCTGAGTCGAGGCCCTGGAGACCTACGCATCATACCTGTCTTGCACAAGTGTGGGCTACCCGGTTCCCAGAGAGCCAAGGAATGGTCTCCAGCATCCCAAATACTGGTGTTCTTCAAGAGCTCCAAGCTCACCTGGCAGCCAAGGCTGCAGAGACTGAGCTGGGATCCTTTTCAGGTGCAACCATGCCAAAAAGTCTAAGCTTCAGGAACATCTGAATTACTTGGGTGAGGGTGAGGATTGCTAAAATGTAGATTGCTAGGCTCTGCTTGCAGACTTTCTTACTCAGTGTATCTGAGGCGGAGCCCAGACATTGTATTTCTAACATGCCCCCAAATGATGCCAATGCTGCTGGTCCATGGA